>NW_026652288.1:13024873-13228699 GCF_009828535.3 Hylobates moloch
TCTGGGCTTCTGGCCTGCCATGTACACAAGCATAACAATTACTTTTGTTTAACGTGCAGATGGAATATTTGATCCATTTTAACCAGGCATTTGTACCTTGGTGTCCTGTCTTAATTGCTAAAGTTTGTTTTAAGTTTTTAACTTCTATGATCCTCTAGTAAAATGAATGTATGGTTTTAGGAAATTACAAAAACTGGTTGGGGCAGTCCATCCTTGCTCTTTAGTGGCCCACAGAATGTTGGACCAACTATGGCAACTACATCGGGGGGCAAGACTGCTGGTTGGCACTGGGGTCTTTATTGAAATCTCCCTGGATTAAATGGTCCTAGTTTACTAATGCCCAGTCTGAGGAGAGTCAGGAGGGACAGAAGTACTTTTCTGAAGTAGAAAGCTGTCTTTGACTTGGCAAGTCTCCACAGGGTCTAACAAGACAATCATTAAATGCAATAGTTTGAGGCAAAATTGACTTGATTATGTTAATAACTAGATGGTCAGCAATAGGACAAGGAAAGAAGAAAGAGTAATAGAATAGATGAAAAGAAGTACATTTTTCTTAGCTTTAATTTGGTAGGGTTTTCCCTTGGGACTATGGCCCACGATTCTGGAGGGGGTGGCACTTTCTTGACTTGGGTGTGATGAGTCCATCCTTTTGTTTTCTTTTTTTTTTTTTTGCTGTATGAACAGCAGTCTTGGTGGTTAGCAGCACAAGGTAGGGTCCTTCCCAGGCTGGCTCGAGTTTTTCTTCTTTCCACCCTTTGATGAGAACGTGATCTTCAGGCTGGTGCTGGTTTACTGGAAATTCTAGGGGTGGTACATGTGCTAAAAGACTTAGTTTTTGAGAGAAAGGAAAGTGGAAGACAAATCAAGTATAATTTCTAAGAAATTGACCTTTTGTTTTAAACGTGGGGACTTTGGCAATGGACTTTATATTCCTTAGTGCCTTTTTACTGATAAATTTCCTTTAGCACCTATTTTTATTAGTTTTTAGACCAAAGAAAGCTAAACACTATTTTATATTTAATAATGCTTTTTTATGATTTTTATACCAGATAAGCTAAATTTTATCTTTATATTAGTGTGTTATTAATGTTAAACCTAATTTTAATAAAACCTTGTAGACATATTTATCTAATTTTAAATGTTTGACTATAAGGTAAGATTTTATAGACTCTTTTTAACCTTTTATAATTTTTGCTAAAGAGCAGGTTGGTGCTTTAAGAAAAACCTGTTATGCTTTTACTTTAATGTCCAGTTCACAGAAAAACTGGATGGTACTTCTTTAACTTTAGCTAATATGTTTACACACAGAATTTTCTTTACAATTAACATTTTAAAACTTGCTTAAACCTTCAAAACAATATTTTTTTTAAACTTTTTAATGTAGGTAAAAATGAACAAACTTATGCCTCCTTATAATCCTTTTACCGAAGGTATATTTTACTTTTCTTATACACCTTGCACATAAACTGTTTTTTTTTTTTCAATAGTTTTACATTCGGGAGGCCTAGTTACTTTTAAATTACACAACATATTTTGCATAAATTCTTTTTTTAATACACTTTTTTATAACCTTTTTTTCTTTCATGACTTTTACGGCAATTTTTCGACATGCCTTAACTTTCTGACTTATTACAAACATTTCTTTCTTTAAACAACCAGTTAACTTATTTCAGGACAGGAATTTACCATATTAACACTCTTTTTATATAAATTCCACCCCTCCCTTTTTCTCTCTTTTTTTTTCAAAGATGATAACCATTCTTTTCCAAAGCGAACCTTTTTTTTTTTTTTAATGTCTGTGGACTAGACTGTCTAAGGCCACAAGAATAGAAGTTACTATAATACATGTTACACTGTTAACTTTTAGCAAGCTTTACTTTTGTTGAAAACCTTGTAAGTTTGGGATTTTAATTATCCTTTGCTATTAATAAGACCTTGTTTTGTCCAAATTAGAATTGGTATAGATGGCTTTTTTTTTTTTTTTCAATTACCTGGGAGGAAGCATCGATCGTCCTGTCCTGAAGGGAGTTCCTCCTAGGTCTGGTCAGACCTTTTATGGTAATTAAGATTTAGATCACCTGTTAGGAAACCTGCTGGGTTAAGGGAATTTTCAGTGGTTAATGTTAAATCATTTTTCTTTGTTTCTTTCTCTCTTTGACTTTGTCTCTCTCTCTCTTTCACTTTCCTTTTGCCTCTGTCTCTTTCTCTCTCTCTCTGCCTCTCTCTTTCTCTCTCTCTCTCCTTGACTCCCTCTTTGTCTGTCTCTTCCTCTCTGTCTCTTTCCTTTCTCTCTCTCTGCTGGTCTTTCCTTGCCTCTGCCAGCCACTTATGCTGCTGTTCTCTCAACCACTGTGTGTTGGGGGTGGGGGATCTAAAACCAGCTGTAACCAAGTGTCTATGTACGGGAGCTGGTTTGGGTGCCATGGCTTACAGGTTACCTTGTGCCATACCTTTGAAACAGGGGACCTACCCAGGCTTCCTTCTAATGGCCAACCTACCTCTAATGCTGGCAAGTCTATCTTACACAAAGTTTTAAGTTTTCCTGGTGTCATAGTACTCCATAGTCTCCTTTAAATCCTTTTTTTGAAAATTTTCAACATAGTTCCTAGTGGGGTGGGCTTACTTTGTGCCTCACCCATGTTTCCTCAAGACAAAACGTCACGCTCACACCACACGTACACCACAAAACAAAGAACGGGTAAAAAGGGCACACACACACTTTTGTGGTTTACACCAAACCAAAATCAAAACCAAAATCACAGTATCCAGAAATCCAAGCCAGGTCAAAACCAAAACCAAAGTATCAAGCAATCCAAGTCAAGTCAAAAACAAAAACCAAAGTGCCAGTACAGGCACACCGTGGGTGATCAGGCCACGCTTCCACTCAAACAGAGTGGGCAAGTTTCAAAGACTAGTCTTACCAAGTTTTAGATGTCCAGACTCCAAGTGCCTTTTCCTTCCTGGTGTTCAGCCACTGCGTTGATCCTCCACGGGGGCCTGCCACACACTGCTCTGGCGAGGTGTCCCAACGGGGCAAATGCCTATCCGGGAGTGCTCTCAGGATTGGCGTAGCTCGGGGTGGTCAGAGTCCCCGCAGGGATGTTCAACAGGGCAGGCTTAAGCCATCTGAGGAGATGCCTCAACCATCCGCCAATCACCTCGCTTCCCTGTAAGGGAACCAAGAAATGTAGCAGGATGAGCCGCAGACTAAGCTCTTCAGACACCAAGTTAAAGAAGGAAGGGGTTTATTTGGCCGGGGGCATCGGCAAGACTCCTGTCTCAAGAGCCGAGCTCCTGGAGTGAGCAATTCCTGTCCCTTTTAAGGGCTCACAGCTCTAAGGGGGTGTGCGTGAGAGGGTCGTGATCGATTGAGCAAGCAGGGGGTACGTGACTGGGGGCTGCATGTACCGGTAATTAGATCAGAACAAAACAGGATGGGGATTTACACAGTGCTTTTCTATACAATGTCTGTAATCTATAGATAACATAACCAATTAGGTCAGGGGTTGATATTTAACTACCGGGCCCAGGGTGTGGCGCTGGGCTCTCTGCTTGTGGATTTCATTTCTGCCTTTTAGTTTTTACTTTTTCTTTCCTTGGAGGCAGAAATTGGGCATAAGACAATATGAGGGATGGTCTCCTCCCTTACTACCATTTATGAACTATGGGCTTTCCATTGAAGAGCCATGTGAAGAGTCAGGGAACCCTGGCTAACACCCTGCTACATATGACACATGTGAGCAAAGCTCTGCTAGACTGGTCCACTAGACTGCCTCAACAGAGCTGCCATCTGACTGCAGCTGCACAAGTCAGCTCCCAGGAAACAAGTAGGAAATCTGCTTAGAGTTACACATACAATATAATGGTACAGTCATCAAGACTATATGGGCTTAATACAATTATAAATATTTAAATAATGGAAGGAAATAAGAGTCCAAAAATAGCCCAACAAATATAAGGCCAATTTATATTTGAATTATTTCAAAGGCAATTCAATTGAATCTGATATGTTTCAGCAATGGTGCTGGTAAAATACAGGCAAGGAAATAAACCTTGTTCCACACACACACAAAAAAACCTAAAAATATAAATGGAAAATGTAAAAGTATAACATTTCTAGAAGAAAAAATAAAAGAAAATCTTTGTGATATTGACTTAGGTAACAGTTGGATACTACATCAGAAGAGAAAATATAAAATAATAAATTATAAATTAAGCTGCATCAAAATTAAACCTTTTGCACTTCAAATGTCACTACTATAAAAATGAAAAGGCAAACCACAGGCTGAGAGAAAAATATGTGAAATATGTATCTGACAAACGCTTTGTATCTACAATATATAAAGAACTCTTACAACTAAATAATAAAACGATCTTTTTTTAATGGCCAAAAATATTTGCAGTCACACCAAAAATAATTAGTACATGACATATGATTCTTTATATAAAACTTTAAAAACTGCAAACAAATCAATACTTAAAGAAAGTAGGTTAGAAGTTTTCTGGGAATAAGAAGATGGAACGGTGAGGGATGGATGAGCTGCAAAGGGACATGAAGAAACTATTGGGCATCATGTATATGTTCATTATGATAATTCTGGTGATGATATTCCAGGTGTAAATAGATCACAGCTCTCGTAAAACTGTATACTTTGGTATGTGTACTTTATTTTATATGTATATATAAAATATATATTTAATAGATGTTATATCTAAATTATTTTAGTCAAATTGCAGAAAATTAAAATATATATTTATCTGACACATAATATATCCTATGTGTTGAAGATATAAAAGCAAGTTAATTAAATATAAGCTTTCCCTCAAAAGGTTGTATCTATAATAGCATACTACCTAGCCCAGTAATAAGCACACTGAAAAGACTTTATGTGTTTTTGGAAGTCTGACCCATAAAGTAAGTGGTGAAACAAGGAAGCAAGCAAAGAAATAATAATAAATAAATAAATTTAGTTTTGCTTAGTTCTCATTTAAATTTTACCAACGTGTACATTGTTCTTCAAAAATACAGAATGTGATTTATATGAAAATTATATTATGAATCCTAGGGAAACCACAAAGCCAGGGTAAAACAAAAGAAAGCAAACTAACCAAACAAAAGACAGTAATAAAGAAAGTGATTTTAAAAAGTATAAATGAAAGCTAATAATCAAGTAAAATATACTCAGTCCAAATGCAGGCAGAGTGCAAAGTGGTCAAAGGACATTTGAAGCAAACAGAAAACAGGTAGCAAAATAGAGATTTTAGTCCAAAAATAATAATAAATGAGTGATTCTTTAATCATCTAATTATATGCAGAACATAAACCTTGTCACACACACACAGAGCATATATAAAAATTAGCTCAAATTGATCATACACCTAAATGCATTACCTAAATCTATAAATTTTCCAGAGTAATATCTAGAAGAAATTTTGTAACCTTGGTTTAGGCAAAATTCTTAGAAATCACACACGTAAACACACACACACACAAACACACACAAATAAGAATTGACAAATTTAACTTTAACAAATTAAAAACTTCTGCTATTCAAAAAATTCAGTCTTAAGAAAATAAAAAGATGAGTGATGCACTGGGGAAAATATTTGAAAACTATAACCAATAAAAGATATGTATATGGAATGTATACATAATATTCAAAACTCAACAATAAAAAAGGGCAAAACTTTGAACAGCATCTCTCTATATATACATATATATGTAAATTTTATGTATAAAATAAGTATATAATACGTGCTTAACATCAGTCTTTCATAAAATGTAAATTAAAATCACGAAGTGATGCTACTGCCTATCTGTTTGAATAGTGTGTTTGTTTCCTAAGGCTGCCATAACAAATGGCCTCAAATGGGATGGATTAAAACAACAGAAATGTATTATGTCAGAGTTCTGGAGGCCAAGAGTGCAAACTCCCTTCTGCAGGCTTTCAGGTAGAATCCATGTCATGTCACCTTCTGACTTCAGGTGGTTTTGGCAATTCTTGGTGTCCTTGGCTTGTAAACGCATTAGTGCCATCTCTGCCTCCATCTACACAGGGTCACTCTCCCTGTGTGTCTCTGTCTACTACCCCTTATTTTCGTTTATTAGGGCTTGTCAGATTTTAGTACCCAACCTATTCCAAGCTGAACTCATCTTGAGAATCTTATGTTAATTTCATCTGCACCCTGATTCCAAATAAGTTCTAATTCTGAAGTCTTGGGGACATGTGGCTTTGGGGGATTGTAACTGAACCCACTACATAGTTAAAATAAGTGTTGTGTTTTTTTGTGTGTGTGACACAATTGGGTCCTGATGATGATAAAGACAAACTGGATCATTTATGCATCATTCATGAACACGGAACATGGTACAGTCACGTCAGAAAATAATTTGTTAATTTATTATGATGTTAAACATATAGTTAACATTTGTACTAGCAATGTCACTTTTAAGGTATTTATCTGAAAAAAATAAAAATTGGTATATACACAAGATCTGTTATTTGAAATTTCATAATAAGGCTTTGTTCCTAATTACTCCAAACTGAAAATAAACTAAATGCTTTTAGACTGGTAATATACCACATAGTGCATCACACAACAGTATATTTGTGAACGATAAAAACACTAGTGGCATATGTAACACATAGAAAAATCTCAAACACATTGTGCTAAATGAAGGAAGCTAGACTGAAAAAACCACACATTGGATGATTCCACATACATGAATTTTTGGAAAAGGCAGCACTAAAGAAAATGAAAATATCTCAGTGGTTGTTAGGTTGCCAGACACATGGCATGAGGGTAAGTGTTAACTACAAAAGGACATGGGGGAAAAAACGGCATGGGAGAATCTTTGGGAATGATGCATATCTTGATAATGGGGTTATATATCCTCAATAAACCTGATAAAAATATTGAAGGCATGGTCTCATTGAATTTGATCACTATGCCAATTGAATGAAATAGGAATTTATAGCTTTATCTCTAATATCTTAAGAATAAATATTCATATATGTTACTTAAATTCAGGATTTTAAAAATTACAAACCCCACAGGCTTACAGTGATTTCATGCTGCTCCTAAAATGCAATATAGGGTAAGTGACACACTGGAAGTTAGACACACAAGGGCAAGAATAACTATTCATCCAAGGCCAAGGTCTCAGTAAATAAATAAAAGAAAAAGTCACATTGTGCCTCAACAGTCTGAATCACAGGAGGTATTCATTGGAGAGAAAATAAGGAAGCAAACATCATCAGGTGCTCTGCATCTGAATAGAAGAATTCAGTACGATGTTCTGATTATATAAAGTTGTTTGTTTTCCCTTACACTCACAAAAACATTTTTATTTTGTGCTGCACATGTTAACCCTGACTCCATTCCTCATACCCCCTTTAAATAAATGGACTTTGGATTCCAAACTCAGTCCAAATGGTGACAGAGTGAACAATTTAGCCACCACAGCTGTTAAACATTATAAAGAGATAGCCCTTCGATCTCCTTCTAATCTAAAAAATTCA
This sequence comes from Hylobates moloch, assembly GCF_009828535.3. Lineage (NCBI taxonomy): Eukaryota > Metazoa > Chordata > Mammalia > Primates > Hylobatidae > Hylobates > Hylobates moloch. The sequence continues at coordinate 13,032,397 of NW_026652288.1, forward strand.
TTCTAAGCATAGTTTTCATATAACTGGAGGACAGTTGTTTGAGGAGGGGAGGAGGATTGGAAACAGTTTGTTTCCTCTTCCCTTGTTCCTCTCAGTGGATTCAGTGGATAAAGAGCAGGCACACATTACAATAAGCGGCTTTATGGTCCCCAACATTAGGCATATAAATTCTACCTGTCTTCACACACTTACACACTAAAACTCCCACAGAAAGGGGGAAGATTAGAAAAGGGGTGATATAATTTGACTCTGTGTCCCCACCCAAATCTCATCTTGAATTGTAATCCCCATAATTTCTCACATGGCAAGAGTGGGACCAGGTGGAGGCAGTTGGATCACGGGGGCAGTTTTCCCCATGCTGTTCTCGTGATAATGATTGAGTCTCATGGGGTCTGATGATTTTATAAGTGTCTGGCTTTTCCCCTGCTTGCACTCACTCCATGCTGCCACACTGTGAGGAAGGTGCCTGCTTCTTCTTTGCCTTCCGCCGTGAGTGTAAGTCTCCTGAGGCCTCCCCAGCAACGTGGAACTGTGAGTCAATTAATACTTCTTTCCTTTATAAATTGCCCAGTGTCGGGTATTTCTTCATAGCAATGTGAAAATGAACTAATACGAGGGGCCACTGGCCATGCTTGGTCCAGGTCCCGTGGACCTCTCTTTTGCACTGGTGTGCCTTCTTATCTAGTACGCTAAAATATGCATTGAGCAAATAGGATCAGAGGCAAAGCCACGTGTGCAGGCAAGAAATATTTCCTTGGCATGCTCTTTAAAACACACCCCGCCTACAAAACATAGATTATCTTTTCTCTGCTTTTGTTCCCACATGGAAATTTCAACTGGACTGAGCTCCTCTGCCCTGCAAATGTCCAGCTCATTTCAGATGGAAAATCATCAGAATCCTGATGTGGGATTCTAGTGTATACAATATCTTTCAATACAGCTGCGTCTGCAACAGTTTTCTGTTGGACATAAATATCTTCCTCAATCTATTCTGACATTTGAGAAGGAAAACTATCACCCTTAAAGTTCATTTAAGTGAATATGTATCAAAATGAAAGCAAGAGCACATTCCTTGAAAAATTATAAGCCATACTCCACTTAGCTTATTTTCTTTCCTAACAGCATGGAGCTTTGAGTAAAACTTACCTGAGTGGCTAAGACAATCTTGGAATAGGTGGATAATGTAGCTATTTCATTTGTATTCGAGTAAAAATGAGACAGATGATTACTGAGAAAAAAGTTCAGTGTAAGAGTATTTTAATCAGTTTAACCAAATCCATAAAATCGATTCACGAAATCATGAATCATTTTATAGTAGTATACTTTTGATAGGCAGATGCAGTTTAGTAGGTAAGAGTCAGGAAAGAGTGAACTTTAGAACCTATTGGCCTTTCTCAATCCTCCATACATCTAGTGCTTTTATTCTCCCACGGCATGTAATGCCTAAACATTCTGGAACGCAGAAAGTCACCCCTTACGAGATCTGTTACTGTGTTCAGTAAGATGGCCAATCTCATTCTTAATTTCCCCATCTGTAAGAGGGGAAATATAATTAAAAAAATCACAGTGTTGTATTAAATATAATATAAAACACTTAGCACAATCATGTGTATAGGTAACTACACAAGTTAGTACTTAATAAAATATATCTTCTAAAAAGAAATAAGACTATTCGAATTCCATTGTTTTCATTGGCCTAATTTAGTGAATGTCTGGGAATTCATCTTGATACCTCTGGGTGCCTGCTGTAAAAACCATCCTTCTTTTACCTTTAGTTTCTACAAAGATCTAGCCCTCAAGCAAAAGAAAGTCTATGCTATGATAAGCCTTTGGATGCTACATTTGTAAGATCAGTTTAAAGAGTGCATAAAACAACTCTCTACCCTTAACAGAATAGAATTTATGCAGCTGCCTGCATTTAATGGATCCACAAAGCAGGCTGAAGTGGAGCCTGCTGAGAGCAGGCTGATGAGGGATCATTGGTGATTTGGTGCTCAGCAGCTACCTGCCAACCACTGCAATCTGTTTCTGCTCAGATCTAGCTCACTAACCTCTTATTGTCCCGAAGGGAAAACTTGTGAGAAATAGTTGAAAGGAGAGTGGACTCAAAGGAAAATGGAATTGCTGTTGGACAATAAGGAGCAAGGGAAGGAAATTGTGCATGGATAGAAACAGAAAAAAAATAGAGACCAAGAGATGACTTAATGGGTGTGTATTCAGTCTATATACTCTGCCTCTGTCATTCACTACCTGGATGGCCTTAGAATATCACATAAACTATGTGAGCCTCAGTTTCCCCTTATATAAAAGTGGAAATAGGACTGATCCTGTCGGGATGATAAGTTGGTTATGTGAAAGTCTAGACACAATTTCTAGAACTGCAGATATGTGTCATGTGTATGTCAGAGGATATCAGTGAGAATTAAGGAAACTTCTTGACAGAGTGAAGATGGTTTAATAAAAAGAATATGAGCTTTGGGGTAGGAGAGATCTGGACTTGATTCACAGATCTAGCCTTTTGCAGCATTTTGAACCTGAGACCTTAAGCTTCAGTTTCCTCATTCATAAAATGATGTAATATCTATGTAGCAGTGTTGTTGTAAGCATTAGCGCTGATACGTGTAGACCACTTATTACTATGCATAGGACAGTCTATTTTAATCGTATTACCTCTTACTGAAAATTTTAAAACATGAAAGTTTTTTAAAAGACAAAATCAAACCTATTTTTCCCAGCACTTTGAAAGATTTTAGAAGACATTCGCTTCCATTCCTTCACATCCATCTGTCTGTTATGTATCTCCCAACATTCTTACATGATACATATGCAAAGAAATAGCATGGTTTACATATAAAGCAATTAATGTCTAAGAGGCAAATTAATGAATATCTAGTAGCAGGGCAAAAATTGAAAGTCAGGTGTATCTCACTGCAAAGCCTACTCTCTTTTCACCTATACAGGTTTCCCATTCTGCTTTTGTGTGAATGAGAAAAGCCATTTTTTTTTTGTTAACAAACCACCCCAAAATACCACTTTGTATCAGAAAAGTGACATGCCTAATTGTCTGGAACTCCTACATGCAAAGGCTGTGGCAACTATTCCTTAATATTCTGAAAATTGGATGTATGAAGAGTAGTTTCTAATAAATGACAGGAAGTATAAATGTAACTGAGAAGAAGTGATTGATTCTAGAAAACTTTTGAAAGTCTTATGGAAGGAGGGCCTTGACAGGTGAGAGTTAAGTCATAGCCTTATGGTGGAGACACATATATGGCTAAAAAAGAAATATCTGAGAACTGAACATTTATTAATTAATAGAGGTCTCAATCTTGCCCATCAGAATCACCTTTGAAGCTTTTTCAAAATGCTTTAGCTCAGGGTGAACCTTTGCTTTTTGGCAAGTAGAAACTGCTCATCATTCTAACAAAGGGACCTAGGCTCTCCATGCCTTCATTTGGAGACCACTGCCACAGTCCAAGAGACAGAGAAGACAGACAGACAGAATGTGGCCCAACATACACTGGCTCCAAAGTCCCTGGGATGAAAAACAACAGCAACAAAAAACACCAAAAAACTGTCCATCAGCCAAAGGCAGTCACAGGGCCAAGTTCAACTTCACAAGTCAGTTTAGTTTGTTCAATTCTTGGCTTCACAGGAAGCAGTTTCAAATATTTGTGAACAATATTCCACATGATCACAGCTAATATGTAACCATAATTATTTCTGATATTATTCCACTTTTCCTAGGGCTGCTTATTTTTTTCCATGAAAAAGACTGGAATTCTGAAGGGAAAGGAGTGACTTTGAATAGAAAATGGATAATTTCTTTTGTAGTTATACAATTGCGTTGAGTAACTTTACAGAGAAAACAGGTGATAACTTTTCTGGTTTCCTGTGATTCTTAATTAACTTCAGCCTTAAAGTTAAAGCCATAATGAAAAGACATGAATTCGTTTTTGCATGCAATAAGCATTTTGTTGGCAAATAGTATTCCTGAATCAGCATTTTCTTTATAATATAGACTTGTTTCTGCTAATAATGTTTCTATTTAATAGACAGAAGATGACAACTAAACAAGAGAGTCCAATTATTTTTGTAATGCATTTTAATATCTATTGGTACATACTTTTTGTTTTGTTCTGAGGGATTAGAAAACTGAGTGACCTTTAAATTGCGGATAACCTTTTTTATTCTCAGTGTCATGGAAAATAAAAAATTTTTGAGCAAGCACAGCTTACAATGTAGTTTTGAACAATGGATTAATAAATGCAGGATCATCTCCAGGAGGTAATACTGTTACCTGGCACATACTACAGTAAGGGAAAAGACCTAGGAGCTGACACAAATTCTCTCAAGCCTCTGTAATGTACTTGAAAATAACATTGGGGCTTACTGAGCAAATTGGAGAACTAATCAATCAAAAAGCAGACTCACCAATAGAAACTTAAACATGGAAAGGTTAGAATGTAGGTAGATACTGCCTGTTGAATTTTCAGTTCAGCACAGTATGGTATTGTTCCCAGCAATAAAAAGTGTGTAATATACAGGCAAAGCTGAATATTCGAGACAAGCCTGACCAACACAGTGAAACCCCATCTCTACTAAAAATACAAAAAACATATTAGCCAGGCATGGTGGCAGGTGCCTGTAATCCCAGCTACTTGGGAGGCTGAAGCAGGAAAATTGCTTGAACTCTGGAGGCAGAGGTTGCAGTGAGCCAAGAGGGCGCCATTGCACTCCACCCTGGGCAACAAGAACGAAACTCTGTCTCAAAAAAGAAAAAAAAAATGCTGAATGTGGAAATGACTTCCTGCCTTAGGTCTACCACCAGCATTCCTTGATTCAAGCAAATCTCTACCCATTTCTCGACCTTGTTCGCTTAACTCTAAACTGACTCTCACATTTTGTCCAGCTCTGAGATCAGTGAATCTGAAAATGCTGAAGAAGATATATCTTCAAGTTTTCACCAAGATCAGAAATGCAGACAGTTGGAACATCTTACTGTATTAGTTTGTTTTCTGTTGCTTATAACAGAAAACCTGTAAGAGTAATTTATAAAGAAAATAAATCTATTTCTTATAGTTATGAAGGCTAGCAAATCCATGGTTAACAGTATGTATCTAGTGAGAGCCTACTTGCTAGTGAGGCCTTTGCAGCATTCAGAGGTTCAGAGGTGGTACAAGGTATCACGTGGTGAGGGTACTGAGCATACTCACGTGCATGCCCAGAGCTCTCTTCTGAAAAAGCCACCAGTTTCACTCCCGTGATAATCCATTAACCCACGAATAGATTAATGCATCCATGAGGGCTCTCTGTCATGATTCAATCACCACTTAAAGGCACTACCTTTCAAAAGTGCCACACTGAGGATTAAATTCTTAACATATTAAATATGGAGAAGACATTCAAACAATAGCACTTACATATACGTGTCAAATTTCTCCTCGCTAAATAGCACTTTTCTAGAGCACTTGTTTGCGGGCAAAACAGGGAAGGCTACGGGCAAGGTTAGCACGGTGAGAGTCTGGCCCAATTATTTTTTCAGAAGAATGGCAAGTTAGGTTCATGGTACCCCTGCATGGGCTCCACGGGAGATGGGGATACTGTGTAGAGTTATATGGGCCACCATTTATTGACATAGTCTGGGTAAAATTGATGTGTAATACACACACACAAATGAGTAGTACATGAAAGAGTAGTTTCAATCAAAGCAGAACATGGTTAAATACGTTAAATATTGTATCAGTTCTGTAGTGAAGAGGAATTGGAAAATTATGTCTTTTGTATCTTTTAGTTTATATTATATATGTCATGTATGTTTTTATATTTAAATGTATATTTTAGTCTTTTGTTCATAATCTCATTCAGATATTTTAATTCTTGGGTGTATGGAAAGTGAATTGAGACATAATTGGCAACATACATGAAGATCCTAGAGACCCAGTTAATAGAGCATTCACTAATAAATAATTGTTTAAAATTCCTTTTAGTCTGAATAAGTCACATATTATACCAGTGCTTCTAAACTAGGGGCAATTTTATCCTCCAGGGCCATATGGCAATATCTAGAGGGAGTTATTTTGTTTTTATTTTTCCTCAAAATTCAACTTCATGGAGAGGGTTTTATTGTCACTTCTGAGAGTGTGCTAGTGGCACCTAGCTGGTGGAGGCCAGAGATGTTGCTAAATATCCTGGATTACTCAGGGCAGCGCCCCCAACAAAGAATTATATGTCCTAAAGTGATAATACTACTGCTGTTGAGAAACCTACATTGTGATTTCACACGTCTTTTTAGTTTCCTTCCCAATACCATGTGAGACCAAGAGTGGGGACTGTATTCCTCGCTTTGTAGATTGGCGAATTGATTAGCAGACAAGTTTCTGTATTTATTCAGTCATACAACTAGGTAGTGGCAGATCCAGTGGCTTTTATCTAATAAGTTGGGCATCTCTCAGGACATCACCAAATATATTCACTCAAAAATAAGTTGCAAAAGCTACTGAGAACTGCACAGACATTGCTTATATATGTATATATATTATATGTATATATAGTTCCATGACTGGGGAGGCTTAGAAGTCCCACAATCTACAGTCAGCAGGCTAGAGACCCAAAAGAGCTGGTGGTATGAATTCCAGTCCTGATACAATGGCCTGATAACCAGTTGAGTGGCTCATGAAGTTCCAGTTTGAAGCCAGAATCATGTCCCTGCTTAAGCAGTCAGGTGGTGTATTAGTCTGTTTTCATACTGCTATAATGATACTATCTGAGACTGGATAACTTATAAATACAAGAGGCTTAATTGACTTACAGTTGCACATGGCTGGGTAGGCCTCAGAAAACTTACCATCACCGTGAAAGGCAAAAGGGAAGCAAGCACCTTCTTTAGAAAGCAGCAGGAGAGAGAGAGAGGTGCACGTGATATGGTTAGTCTGTGTGTCCCCATCCAAGTCTTATCTTGAATTGTAATTTCCATAATCCACATGTCCAGGGAGGGACCGGGTGAGAGGTGAATGGATTATGGGAGAGGTTCCCCCATGCTGTTATCATGATAGTGAGTGAGTTCTCATGAGATCTGATGGTTTTTTAAGGGGCTCTTTCCCCTTCACTCATTTGCTCTCTCTCACCTGCCACCACAAAAGATGTACCTTTGCTTCTCTCTTGCCTTCTGCCATGATTTTAAGTTTCCTGAGGCTTTCCTCACCATGTAGAACTGTGAGTCAATTAAACCTCTTTCCTTTATAAATTATCCAGTCTCGGGCATGTCTTTGTAGCAATGTGAGAACAAAATAATTCAGGGGAGAACTGCCAAACATTTTTAAACCATCAGATCTTGTGAGATCTCACTCACTATCATGAGAACAATATGGGAGAAACCAATCCCTATGATCCAGTTATGTCCCACCAGTTCCCTCCCATGACACATGGGGATTACAATTTGAGATGATATTCAGGTGGGGATACAGAGCCAAATCATATCACAGGGAGAGAATGAACTCCATTTCCCTGTCTCTTGTTCTATTCAGGCCCTCAATGGATAATTTCCACCCACATTATTTTACCAATTTAAATGCTAATCTCTTCCAGAAATATCTTCACAGACATGCAGTAATAATGTTTAACCAAATATCTGGATACCCCATGGCCCAGTCAAGTTGACATATAGCATTAAACATTCACTGCTCCTAGCTATTTCAGTGGAATCACAGAAGACTCACATGAAATTAGAAAACTGTAGAAAGAGCATCTGATTGATATTCAAAATATTAAAAATGTATCTGTTAATGTGGCATGGTCCAGCGTAAGATCAACTGGCAGAGACTGACCATGGTGACTCAGTAGATCTCCATCATCAGAGATGATAATTTCTGAACTCTAGACTTGGGCTCACATCCATGGTTATGTAGCTGGAGTTGAATCATAATTATGGGCACATGTTCTGCTGATGATTTCACTGGTTAAGGTGCAGACATTCTGGAACTCAAGATATATCTATGTTGAAGATAATACAGCTTAACCACTAAATATGACACTGCGGTCAGGGCAGGTTTCTGTGACTCACTCATGACCCAATGTGACAGTGATAGATCGTTATTCCTTATAAGTTTAGGAGCCACAGAGGTCTAGGAATGCCAACTGTAGTCAATTCCTGAAATTGTCATGAGAATAAATAGGCAGAGGAGCTAGGAGGAATTTGTAGTCTATTCAACCCTATTGTGCTAAGACTGCCAGAATTCTGCATGAAAATTTTTAGTTTACAATAGATCACAACAAGGTGACAACTACAAAGAATTTTAACTGTGGAGATAAATTCCAGAGACCAGTACTTGCAGAATCTACTTCAAGGTATCCTATTTTCTGATAATCCTCAAGTGGCCCTACTTGAATTACAAGGAATAAGTTCTAGATAAATGTACATAAAATTGTGGTGTTTAAAAAATTGGACCCTCAGTTTGACAAGTGAGGGCTTGAAGTCATAGTATGAGTATTGAAAGACAGAGGACCTTATACTGTATTCACAGAATGGTGAGGCCAAGATTTTTAGATTATACTCAGAAACTCAGTTTAGAATGCATTTCTTATAAAATCATTTGTCCACCATTAGTGTTCTTTTGAAATCTAATTGTAGATTTTAATGTCAATGGAAATGAAAAAAATCACAGTGACTAATATGGAACAGTAAGATGGAGTAATAAAAAGAGGAAACAACCATGCCAAGAGAGTTTCACTGGTGAATTCTACCAAACATTTAAGAAAGAAATGATATCAATTAAGTGCAAACTCTCCCAAAAAGTAGAAGCAGAAGGAATATTTTAAAATAAAATATACAAGGTCAGCATTACCCTAATATCAAAACCAGACAAAGATATTACAAGAAAGTAAAAGTCCAGGCCAGTATATCTCACGAACATAACCCTCAACAAAATATCAGAGAACAGAATTAAACAATGTATTTAAAAAGACATTACACCCAAATAGGTTTTATGCTACATATGCAAGGCTTGTTCAACATGCAAAAACAATTAAGATTATACAGTGTTTTAACAGGCTAAAGAAGAAAAATCATGATCATATCAACAGATGCAGAAAAAACACTAGACAAAATTCAACACTTATTCAAGACGTTCTCAGTAAACTAGGAATAGAGGGAAACTTCCTTATCTTGATAAAGCACATCTACAGAAATGTACAGTTAACATTATACTTAATGGTGAGAAACTGGATGCTTTTTCTCTAAAGTCAGGAACAAGTCAAGGATGTCCTATCTTATCACTCATACTCAACATCATAGTGGAAATTCTAGCTAATGAAAAACAAGGAAAGGAAATTAAAAAATAATTGGGACAAATATTCTAAAGTAACATGCTTTTCTATGTAGAAAATCTCAAAGAATCAACAAACAACTGTCACAAGTGATTATGGCATGACTGCAGAACACAAAATTAATAGTTAAATTCAATTGCTTTCCTATATATAAACAATGAACAATTAGAATTTGAAATAAAAAACATACAACCATTTACATGAACACCAAAATTTTGAAAACCTAGGTATGGATTAAAAGTATCTATAAGATCTGTATGAGGAAGATTACAAACCTCTGATGAAAAAAATTACGGAAATAAATATGGAAATATTTTGCGTTCATGGATGGGGAAATGTATTCTTTATCTTAATTGCTGATTAGTACTAAGTACAATTAAGATCAGTAAACAAGATGTCAGTTTTCTTCCAACTTGATCTACAGTTTCAATGCACTACAAATCAAACTACTAGCAAATTAGTTTGTGGATATCAACAAGTTGATTCTAAAAGTATAGGAAAGGCAAAATGCCCAGAATAGCCATTATGATATTGAGAACAAGAACCAAGTCAGAGGACAGACATTACATTACTTTAGCACTTACTATGAAACTACAATAATTAAGACAATTTGTACTAGTAAAAGAATACACAAGTAGATTAACAGAACAAAATAGAGAGCCCAGAAATAGACCAACACAAATACAATTAACTGACTGTAACCAAGGCAAAAAAAAATTCAATGGAGAAAAAAAATCTTTTCAGCAAATAGTGCTAGAACAAGTAGACAACTAGACATCCATATCCCCTGCAGAAAATCTATATACACACCTTACACTTTTCACAAAAGTTAACCCAAATGTAAAATGCAAAACCATAAACTTTCAAGGAAATAGCATGAGAAAATCTAGGTGACTTTGAGTTTAGTGTTGACTTTTTGGATACAACACCAAAAATACAATCCATGACTGAATAAATTGATAAGTAGGGCTTTATTAAATTAAAAAATCACTCTGCAAAAGACATTGTTAAGGAAATAAAAAGGCTACCCACAACTGGGAGAAAATACTTGCAAAACAAATATCTGATAAAGGACTTGTTTCCAAAATATAAAAGGAACTCTTAAACATCAAAAATAAAATCAAAAAGCTTAATTTAAAAATGGGCAAATGATATGAACAGGCATTTCACCAAAGAAGATATGCAAAAGGAAAATAAACATGGAAAGATGCTGAACATCATATGTCATTCAGGAATTTCAGATGAAAACAATAAAATACTACACATCTATTAGAATGGCTAAATTCTAAAACACAACACCAAATGTTGATGAGAATATGGAGCAACCGGGGCAGTTAATTGCTGCTGGGAATGAAAAATACACAACCACTTTGGAAGACAGTTTGGCAGTTCCTTACAAAGCTAAACATACTCATGCCATAAAATTCAGCATTCACATTCCTAGGGATTTATCTAAGTAAGTTGAAAATGTCCATATAAAAACCTTATGTCCTTATAAAAGTCTGAACACAGATGTTTATAGCAGCTTTATTTATAATTGGCAAAAACTGGAAGAAACCAAGATATCTTTCAATATGTGAATGGATAAAAAAACTGTGGTACATGAGTTCAAGACCAGCCCGGCGAAGATAGTGAAACCCCGTCTCTACTAAAAATACAAAAATGAGCCAGGTGTGGTGGCGGACACCTGTAATCTCAGCTACTCGGGAGGCTGAGGCAGAGAACTGCTTGAACCTGGAAGGCGGAGGTTGCAGTGAGCCAAGATAGTGCCAGTGCACTCCAGCCTAGGTGACAGAGCGAGACTCCATCTAAACAAACAAACAAAAAAAGCTATAAAGACATGAAAACCATGAAAAACTTTCAGTGCATATTAGTAACAAACAGATCTCACTGCTAGGAACTTTCTCTCTGGGGAAATGAGCAAGCCTAAAAGTCACTACAAGATGCCCTGGTTAAGTAAAAGGAGCCAGCCTAAGATGGCTAAAAGGACTACATACCGTATGATTTTATCTCTGTGACAATCTGGTAAAGGCAAAGCTATGGACACAGTGAAAAGTTCAGTGGTTGGTAGGGGTTTGGGGGAAGGGAAGGAGAAATGAACAGATGGAAAATAGGGGATTTGTGGAATAACAAAACTATTTTGGTATGGTACTGTAATAGGTACATGGCATCCTGTATTTGTCAAAACCAACGGAACTGTAAAAAACACAGAATAAACCCTAGTGTGAACTGTAGTCTCTAGTTAATAATTATATATCAATATTTGTCCACCAATTCTAATGAATGTGCCAAAGAAGATGCTAATAATAGGGAAATTGTGGCTGGAATGACAGAGAAAAGGTAGTATATGAGAAATCTCTGTACTTTTTACTTAATTTTCCTATAAACTTAAAAACTTTAATAAAGCCTATCAGTAAAAAAGAAAAAAAACTTTAAACACAAAAAACATCAGAGATTAGAATTTATTCACTATAATCATAAGGTCACAAAATAAATATTGCATGTTAAATATAAGAATTCTGTTTCTGGATGTTCATTGGGTAAAGGAAAGGTCTTTTAAAAATATGTGTTATGTCTGCATCCTCACAAGTGTGTGGCACTAGAGACCCCAAGTAATTTAGCTACATGCTCTAGAAGCAGTTCTAGCTGAATGTGTCCATGTTATTTCCTTGCTATTGCAAATGAGGATTTCTCCATGGGCATTATGAGTCTTTTCTATCCTTGTTCAAATACTCAGGGATTAAAATTTTAGACTCATCCAAAATCCACTCTCTAGAACACAGATGAACACATCAGGCTATTCTAATTCCACTCCGTCCACTTTAATCACATCTGAACAATTTGTTTCCTGTCAAACGAGAATGTAGCCCGTATTTGGTTATTTTTATTTTCCTCCATACTGCTTCTGAAAACATCCCTTATTCCCTACCATTGTACTTACTTTTCTTACTTTTTATTGTGAAATATTATCAAATATGGGATACTGTATTTTATTCTAGAAACTGGAAAACAGCCAGATTTCAAGTTGCTGAGCTGCAAATAACTCACTTTAAGACTTTGATCAGAGCACTCTGTCCTCCTCAGTGTGCCCAGCTATATGATAAGTGTTGGGGGAATATTAATTCTGCAGCACTGTATGTATTCTATGATAATTATCACTGTCATGTTTTTAAATGTAAATAGTAGCAATAATAATTTTGACAATAAAAGAAGTAAAAAAAAAAAAAAAAAGAATGGCTGACATGCAATGTGTGTCTCCCACATACTATGGGACACACAAATTGTTTTGTAAATCATGCCAGGCTTATTCTGTATACTCTCAACTATCACTCACAGCCAGTCATTAGCCCCTTTTATATGAAATGCATTACAAGGTTTTAAAATTTCTTTCAACATAGCACTTACATATTTTGAGACTAGAGCCAAAGTGGAAACAAAGAATAAACAAGGCTTCTGTCTTCTAGGTTGTATGCTGCGCCTCATCCTTTTAGAAAAACGTCTATGAGTCTCTGATAACAAACTTCTTAATTAGGTTCATTTTAGGGAAAAAAATTAAGTCAGAAGAAAAACCCCAGCATCTATTTTGAAAAAACCAAGAAGTATTTGCATATTTGTTAAAATAATACTCATTGATTTGAAACAACAACAAAACTGATTATTTCCTTCAGTTTTAACTATATAAATTTCTTCCAGGTACAGCCATTTTGATCATTTCAATAACAAACATCTTAAGTGCTTATACAGTAATAGGCACACTCACCAACAACTGCTGAAGAGGCTTCAAACCTCTTTGGGCAGATTCAAGCACTTGCTGCTTAGAGAGAAAAATGGAAATGGATTCTCCATTGTGCAGAGAAGAAGGTATTATTTCATTCTCAGTGTTCCCCGGAGTCCTCAGCATATTACTCTATAAGCACTTCATACATAATAACATGTGAGTTATACAGAGCAGTGATGTCACAAAAATTAAGCTGTAAAGGATCGCTGTGGTTGACCAAATTATTTTCGCAATTCCTCACTCCCTTGACACAGGATAAGAATTCACATGCTTGCTATAGTTCAATTGTGGGCAGAGTATGCTTTCTACCTCCTTAATCTTGATCTTGGCTGGGTGACTTGTTCTGGCCAATGTGATGTCATAGTGCTTATGATGAGAGCAGAGGCTTGACATTTGCTTATACATTTGGACTTGCACTCTAGGGCTCCAGTGACCAGTTATGGGAAGAACTTTCTCCAGATAGTTGTGACTACTTTCATCTAGGACCCAAAGTGAATACAAATTAAGTTAGCATAACCCAACCCAGAGCTAGGATCTCAGAGTAGTGGAAGCCTCAACTTGTAGCAGAGGATAACAGCTCAGATTGCATTGGGAAATCCAGTTAAACTGCTAGACCCTAAGCATAAAAATACATTTTTTATTTTGCCGCCAAGATTGTGTGTTTCTTTGTCATGCAGCAAAGGCTGACTATTACAGTCCAATATTCTAATGAAGGCAGCATATAAAAATAACTACAAAACTATGCATTTAGTAACAGAGTAAACATAGTTACAATATACTAGAGTAGCATGGAGAAATAAGTGATTATTTACAGAAGAAGAACAAAGAAAAGTTTTCCAAATGGTTATCAACTGAGATGAGCTCACCAGTAAAATGCGAGAAAAAAAGATATTTCAGGAATTTTACAAATACACTAGCAAAGAGTGCAGAGAGAAATCATCAATCTAAGAGAAAAACTACAGTTATAATTTTAATGTATTACCTTCTTTTTCTTCCATGCCTATTGTGCATGACTGTAATGAATTTATATGTATAAGCCCGTGTCTGTACTTAGAAAAATGTTTTCATAAATACTCTTCACTCATCAATATTACTATTTTAAATATATACTTTAATTTTCAACCTGTGAATATAGTATCATTTGTGCAACAGTTTCCTCATAGATGATTTTAATATTGTTTCCAGGCCATCTCTATCACAAATAAGATGATGATTATTACTAGCATACATCTTTTGATCTTTGAAAATGTAAATATTAAAACAATCCAATTTAAAAATAGGCAAAGGACCTGAACAGATATTTTACAAAAGAGGATATACAATGACCAATAGGGATATGAAAAACAACTCAACATCACTAACCATTAGGGAAATGTAAATTAAAACCACAGTGAAATATCGTCTGGCTCCTGTTAGAATGGCTATTACCAAAAAGACAAAAGATAACAAATGTTGGTGAGGATATGGAGAAAAGGGACCCCTTGCACACTGTTGATGATAATGTAAATTAGTACAGGTATTATGGAAAACAATATGGAGGTTCCTCAAAATATTAAAAATAGAATTACCAAATGATCCAGCAATCCAACCATTGTCTATCTATCAAAGAAAATGATATCAGTATGTGAAAGAGATATCTTCATTCCCATGTTTGTTAGAGCACTATTCACAATAGCCAAGCTGTAAAATCAATCTATGTCCCCATCAATAGATAAAGAAAGTGCAAATATGCACAATGGAATACTATTCAGTCATAAAACAATATCCTATCATTTGCGGCAATATGGATGGAACTGGTGATCATTCTGTTGAGTCAAATAAAGCACAGAAAGACAAATACTGTCTGTTTTCACTCATATCTAAAAAGGTTGATCTCATAGACATAGAGTAGAATGGTGGTTAGCAGAGTCTGGGTTGCTTGAGGGGAGAGAAGATCTTGGTCAAAGGAGACAAAATTACAGTTAGATAACAGGAGTAAGTTTGAAAGATCTATCGTACAGCACAGCAACTACAGTTAATGAAAATACATTATATTCTTGAAAAATGCTTTACAAAATTCTAAAAGTGGATTTTAAATATTCTCACTACAAAAATGATGACCATGTATGGTAGTGCATATTTTAATTAGCTAGAATTAACTATTCCACAACATATATGCAAGCACACCTCAGAGAGATTGCAGGGTTAGTTCCTAAAGCAAATAAAGTGAACACCAAAATAAATCAAGTTGCATAAATTGTTTGGTTCCCCAGTACATATAAAAGTTAATTTATACTATATTGTAGCCTGTTGAGTGTGAAATAGCATTAGGTATTAAAAAGTATATGTGCTTTAACTGAAATGTACATTATTGCCAAAAACATGCTAATGATTATCTGAGCCTTTAGCAACCTGTAATCTTTCTGCCGGTGGAGGGATGTTGTTGGCTGTTGGCTTGTCTTGATGTTGTTGGCTGTTGGGTAATCAGGGTGGTGGTTGCTGAAGGCTGGTGTGGCTGGGACAGTTTCTTAAAATAAGACAACAATAAAGTTTGCTGCATGAATTTGACTCCTTCTTCCATGAAAGATTTTTTTGTGGCATACTAGGCTGTTTGAGAACATTTTACACAAAGTGAAGCTTCTTTAAAAATTGAAGTCAGTTCTCTCAAACTCTGCCACTGCTAAACTTATGTAATATTCTAAATCCTTTTTTTTTTTTTCCTTTGAGGAAAGGTTTTGCTCTGTCACCCAGGCTGAAGTGCAGTGCTGTGAGCAAAGCTCACTGCAGCCTTGAATTCCCTGGCTCAAGTGATCCTTCTGCCTCACCCTCCTGAGTAGCTGCAACTACAGGCCTTTGTTACCATGCTTGACTAATTTTTTTAATTTTTTGTAGAGACTGGTCTCCGTTTGATGCTCATGCTGGTTTCAAACTCCTGGGCTCAAGTGATCCTTCTGCCTTGGCCTCCCAAAGTGTTGGGATTACAGGAGTGAGTCACAACACCTGGCCTTCTATATCTTTTATTGTCATTCAAACAGTGTTCACAGCATCTTCAGCAGTAGGTTCTAGTCCAAGAAACCACTCTCTTTGCTCATGCATAAGAAAAAACTCCTTATACTATCCATTGAAGTTTTATCATGAAATTGCAGCAATTCAGTCTTCTCAGGCTCTACCTCTAATTCTAATTTTCTTGCTATTACTACATCTGAAGTTACTTCCCCCACTGAAGTTTTAAACCCCTCAGATTCATTCATCAGAGTTGGAATCAGCTTCTTCCAAACATCTGTTAATGTTGATATTTTGGCCTTATCCCGTGAATCATGAATGTTCTCAATAGCATCTACAATGGCAAATCCTTTCCAGGAGGTTTTTAATTTTCTTTGCCCAGAGCCATTGGAGGAATCACTATCTATGGCAGCTATAGCCTTACAAAATATGTTTCTCAAATAATAAGACTTGAAAGTGAAAATTACTCCTTGATCCATGGGCTGCAGAATGGATATTGTGTTATTAGACAGAAACAATTTAATCTCCTTGTACATCTTTATCAGAGGTCTTGGGTGACTAGGTGTATTCTGTCAGTGATTATACCTTGAAAGGAAGCTTTTTTTCAAAGCAGTAAGTCTCAACGGTGAGCTTAAAATGTCCAGTAAACAATGCAATAAACAGATTTGCTGTCATCCAGGCTTTGTTGTTTCATTTACAGAGCACAGGCGGAGTAGATTTAGCATAATTCTTAAGGGTTTAGGATTTCAGAATGGTAAACGAGAATTAGCTGCCATTCTCACTAGTTGCATTAGCCCCTAACATAAGAGTTAGCCTGTTATTTGAAGCTTTGAAGCCAGGGATTGACTTCTTTCTAGGTATGAAAATTTTAGATGGAATCTCCTGCCATTATAAGGCTATTTTGTCTACTTTGAAAATCTGTTCTTTAGTGTAGCTACTGTCATCAATTATCTTAGCTAGATCTTCTGGGTAACTTGTTGCAACTTCTACATCAGCATTTCATGTTTCACCTTGCACTTTTACTTTTCATGATATAGCTTCTTTCTTTTATTATTTATTTAGAGATGGAGTTTCACTCTTGTTGCCCAGGCTGGAGTGCAATGGCGCAATCTCACCACAACCTCCACCTCCCGAGTTCAAGCGATTCTCCTACCTCAGCCTCCCAAGTAGCTTGGATTACAGGCATGAGCCACCAAGTCTGGCTAATTTTTTGTATTTTTAGTAGAGACAGGGTTTCTCCATGGTGGTTAGGCTGGCCTCGATCTCCCGACCTCAGGTGATCCACCCACCTCGGCCTTCCAAAGTGCTGGGATTACAGGCGTGAGCCACCGCGCCTGGCCTCTTTGTTTAAGCATTATGGAACCCACCTCTGCTAACTTCAAATTTTTCTCTGCAGCTTCCTTACCTCTCTCAGCCATCGCAGAAGTGAAGAGAGTTAGAGTCTTGCTCTGAATTAGGCTTTGGCTTGAGTGAATCTTGTGGGTGCTTTGATCTTCTATCTGCACCACTGAAACATTCTCCATATAAGCCGTAGATTTCTTTACTTTTCTTGTCATCCATGTGTTTGGGCGAGTAGCTCCTTCAATTTCCTTCAAGACCTTTGTCTTTGCATTCACAACTTGGCTAACTGTTTGGTACAAGAGGCCCACCATTTGGCCTGTCTTGGCTTTCAACATGCCTTCCCCATTAAGCTTAATCATTTCTAGCTTTTGACTAGAAGTGGGAGGCATGCGATTCTTCTTCTCACTTAAACTCTGATAGGCCATTGTAGGGTTATTAATTGTCCCAAAGTTAATATGATTGCATCTAAGGGAATAGGGATGCCAAAGAGAGGGAGAGAGATGGGGGAATGGCCAGTGAGTGGAGCGGTCAGAACACACACAGCATTTATAGATTGTTTGCTGTCTTAAATGGGAGCAGCTTTTGGTGCCCCAAAATATTTACAATGGTAACCTGAAAGATGATCAATCACAGATCACCGTAACAGATATAATGAGTAAACAGTTTGAAATATTGTAAGAATTACCAAAATATGGCAGAGATACAACATGAGTACATGCTGTTGAAAAAATGGTGCTGCCAATGGGCTACCTCAATGCAGGGCTGCCACAAACCTTTACTTTGTAAAAAATGCAGTAACTGCAAAGTACAATAAAGCAAAGTGCAGTAAGACAAGGTTGGCCTGTGTACTTCAAAATATCATGTTATACACAATAAATACATTTAATTAAACCTGTCTACTTAAATAAATGTGAAAATAAGAAATGTCAATATTTAATTTAAAAGGCAGTAGTCATAAAAATTTGTCAAAAGATTCTATTTTAGGTGCTCTCTCTACAAAAAAAGTAACTGGAGAGTTATAGATAGGTTAAATTACTTGATTATTGTAATCATTTCAAAACATCATGTTGTAAGTCTTAATACACAATAATAAAGAAAAGAAAATGGAGATGAATTATTTTGAGGGGAAAAACAGAAAACTAAGCAAATATGGTGGAGCTGCATTTATTAAGAGTAAAGTGAACTAGAATTTGTTGAGCATCTATTTTATGCTCAACATCTTGTTGACAGCATGTGATCACAAATATACTTTTCAACAACCTTCCTGGTAGAAAATTTTCACAGATATGCAGACTGGTGACTTTAAAGGGAGACACAGCTACTAATTGGCCACGCTGGATCTTACACCCAGGCCTCTCTGACTTCCAAACACATTATCTTTCCACTATACCACACTGAAGTCTTGTGATAGCAAAATTCATATCTCATTTAATAATATTCTCAACTTTTTTCACTGTTTAATTGGATAAAGCATGTGTGATTACATATAATGTTTCCACCTTTTCTGACAAGAATGAATTATTTCTAGCATGCAAAAATTATTGGAAAAACATCTTAAAATATCTTTCATGGAGTTAATAATGATGAAAAGTACAGTGGCATTTAAGATTTATTTATCAAGAGGAACCTTGGGAGTCTGATAAAAAGCCAAAGAATCTTCTCTCTCTTTTTTCTCCCCACAAGGTTTCTAACACTTGATAATGTAGGCACCTCTGCATTTTAAAGAACAGAATTTTTTGTTCAACAATGAAGCGGAGCACCTTGTAAGAGACTAGTGTAATGGGGATCATAGCCTGCATTTTTTTCTGTCACCAACAACTTAAATGTCAGTGTGCTCTGTTCCTGTGGCTGCCTGCCTAGGTTTTGAGCACCCAGACATCTGATTCTTAATGCTTATTATTTTAATTTCCCTCTTACATTATTCTAAATCCTTAGTGCATGTACATATGTACATTGATACATACATTTTGAGAGACGGCTTCTCTATATTGTTGAAAATAAGAAAGTAAAACTAACCTTAAAATAAGCTATGGCTTCCCATTTCTTGAAAGGTTAAGTCCAAAAACTTAGCATGGAATATATGGCTCTTCAAATATTGAAGCATTTTTGCTTTATTTCTTAGAGCTCCTCCTTCTCCTTATTCTGCATATGATGCTTAGTTGTAACTGAACTATTGCTATTTCCCCACATGTGCCACACCTGCCTCAACCTTGCTTTTGATTAGGCTTGAAAACTCTTTTCCAAATCTCCTTGGTGTCATAAATACCTTAATGTTGTTCAACAACCAGCATAGATCTCACCAGGTCCATCAGGGACTTCCCCACCCCTCTATCATTCTAGGGTTAAATATTGTCATTTTGCATTATTTTAATAGCAGGATAGTTTCCTAAGGAACCCAGCCAACACCAGAAAAGCTAATTTGCAGAAGGAATACATTGCCAATGAACCAGATGTTGATTCTTATTAATTTAACGAAAATATGTTCTAAGGAAACAACAGTCTTGAACATATACAATGAAAAGGAGTATATTTTTCTTATGTGTGTATGTGTGAAGTAAACCCTCATACATTTTTGTATGACTAAGTCATACTAACAAAATCAAATGTTATAATTTCATGTCTTTTATATATTTTTATTTGATCTTAGAATGATAAATTTGATGATATCCTTAAAAGTCTAGCTACCTCTTCTTTGCCAACATTATAACCATTTTACATGGGAGAAAACGCCCGTGAGGTCAGAGAAATAAAGTATTTTGCCAAATAATCATACAGTTGTGAAATTATACAAAAGGCTCAGAATATAAATCTTCTGAGCCCCCTGTCTAGTGTTCACTCTGGCCTATCAACTATATGAATGGGCATAATACGCAAAAATATAAATTTACCTATTGTGCATTACCCAAAGTTAGCCAAACTGGAGGCTAAGGGCACAGTATATCAGATGATCAAGTCTTCCCAAGACTTCTGACACCAATGGCAAGCTGGAGGCTTTCCCAAAACCACGGTCAGTTTTGATAATTCAGTAGAAAGTTCAGTAGACTCACAGAACTCACTGCAAGCTATGACACTCACTCACAGTTATGTTTACTTCAGGCAAAGGACACACATTAGAAAGAAAGGCATAAGGTAGAATACGGCAGGGGACTAAAGCAGAGTTTCTGCTTGTCATCGTGCTGTGGAGTCATGGATGGCATTGCTGCCTCCCAGTCACAATGTGTTACAATATCCAGAGATTATTTCTAGTCAGAGAAGCCCACACATGCTACAGTATTCAGAGCTTTTACTGGGCCTCTATTATGTAGGTAAGCACAATTACTTTAATTATTGCTTATGTGGTTGAATTTAGTCTTCAGCGTCTCCCTTCCCCATAGGTTGGGCTGATATCTTGTGGGCTAAAGTCCCAACCTTTAATCACCTGGTTAGTCTTTCTGGTCTGGCCAGCCTCCTAGCCCTAAGGTTGTTGAGTGTGGTCCCGGAGTTTACTCAATGAGTCACTTTTTTAGCATAAACTATGAGGTGTGGTTAAGGGGCCCGTCATGGATAACAAAGACACTCTTATGACTCAGGAAAATTCAAACTTACAGAGGTTACCTCCCAGGAGTTAGAGTCCAAATTTCTTACTATAAATACACAGTATCAGATGATGTGTTAAGCTGTTCTTGCGTGGCTGTAAAGAATTACCCATGACTGGGTAATTTATAAAGAAAAGAAGTTTAACTGGCTCATAGTTCTGCAGGATTTATAGGAATCCTTGGTGCTGGCATCTGCTTGTTCTAGTGAAGCCTCAGGGAGTTTTCAATCATGGTGGAAGGCAAAGCAGGAGTAAGCACTTCACATGGCAAAAGCAGGAGCCAAGAGAAAGTGGGGTGAGAGTGGGTGCCACGCACTTTTAAAATGACCAGATCCTATGAGAACTTGCTATTACAAAGACAGTACCAAGCCATGAAGGATCCGCCCCCATGATCCAAACACTTTGTCCTAGACCCCACATCCAGCATTGGGAATTATGATTCAACATGAGATTCTGGCAGAGACAAATATACAAACTATATCAGATGCACAATATATATGCATCAATAATATGCATCATCCAAATATATAATCTTGACATATGATTTTTAAAAGTTACATGTTTCATTTATGTGTAAATGTAAACTTATTCTATCATTGCAATTCTCTATAGATAGAACATGGTTACTAATGTCCTCAATATAAGATAATGGGGAGGAAAAATGGTATTCTACTCCCTATGTTTCCTCTATTAACATGATAACATGATATTTTAACGGAATCAGAAAGTCCTCCATTAAAATGATATTTCTGTGCTCTCTCAGGCACTTTTTCAGCACTCCTAGGTGAGAAAGGGTGACTTCTTGATTATTGAGTGTGATTGAAGCAGATGGACATGCCTGGCTCAGACCCTTCCAAGCTAATTCTTAGATTCTGCCTAACCCCCAAAAGCATGAAATTTCTACTTTTCTAGAGACAGGCTTCCATGGGTAAGGTGGTCACACATTCTGCTTTGCCCAGGTAAGTCAAAGTTTGTCCTTTCCTGGAGCCTCATCCAATTTAGAATGTGTACTGATTTTTTTTCTTATAAAGTTGTATTATTAACAGCTTCAAGAAAATAAGTGACTATATGTTTGATAGACCAAAACTTGTCTTTTTTCTAGCTTCTGTCATAATCTTACTTAGTAGTGTCAGAAGTAAATTCAAAGTGAACAGAGATCTCATTTAGCACATGGATAAATCAAAGAGTTGACCAGTGAGCAGCCTTCTCTCTTGAGTAGCTTTTCTCAATATCAGTATCTCTGGCCTCCCTTTAAAGTACACCACACAGGGAGTATATTCAGACATAAGCAGCTACAGACAGCCAATTCCTTCTAGTCTTTGAATAACGGGAGAAGTAGTTAATGCTGCTATCCCCGCAAGCTACCTGTTGTATCAGAAAACGGGGCTACAGAGCTTCTAGTAAGCTGTTGAGATGTACAAACTACATCAGGACACCTTAGTGAAAATTTTAAAAACTTACAGTTTAGATGAAATAAGTGGAAAATAGAAACTGAGGAGTGTAACCATAGATAAAGAGAAGATGGCCATCCTTTTGCTACAGAGGTAAATCACAATTATTCATTGTTATATTACTTGATAACAATTTAATAACAAATTCTACCATTAATGAGTTTTTAAAAATGTACAGTTAATGAAAACTTAAGTACTAAAAGTCCACATTTATAAACATTGCTGATTGTGCTGTGGACTAAGCTCTGGTTTTTCGGCTCTAAAATGAATTTATGTACTTTGCTTTAGGATGCTGGGGCTGAGATTATATAAACTATATTTCTTCTTTGTCACATGGCTTGCTGTCAGTTTCTGAACAATAGGTGGCCTACTGAGAGACTAACAGGAAAAGAGAAAAGAGGAATTCTTTATTCTTTGTTCTAATGTTTTTCTGTCTCAGAACCAGGTTCATCATACCCTCTAGGCTGAAACTAACACCAGGTGTCAACCCATGTTCAGAAGCCTGAGTTTCAGTTCTAAGAGAATCGTCCAACAAGTTGTTTTTTTCTGGGTCCCCACATTATATGGGCACCACACTCTTTTTCCAATTCTGTGCAATCCTTTCTATATGACTCTAAATTCTAATAACCCCAACTTCTTCCTTCTGTTTCTCAAGAAATTAGGAATGATAGCAATTTTTTGAAGTTACAAACCACCTTCTGTCAATATTCCTTTCTTTTTATTTCTGTACTCTAAAACCTGTCTAACCAACCAATTGTCTGTGTTTATTTTCTCAGTTAAAATAACTGGTATTGGGTTTTTATATTGGAGCCTTAGTGTGTACTTTTCACAAAATATCTATCAGTATTTATCATCTAATGTGGTAAACCCAGAAGATACAAATCACAATAGCAGTTATTGTAAGGAGCAAGCAGATAGCCAAGAGGAGAGTTGTGTATTTTCAAATTAATTTTTAATTCAATTTTTGCACATATATGAAGTGGTAACAAATAGCTGTTAATGTTTTGGCTTTATTAGCAGAAGAAAAACTTCATAAACAAATAATGCTCACTTATATCATGTAAATATATACAATCAGATTAATTCCAATATTGTTCAGATATTTTATACAATTCATGAAATCAAAATCTTTGGTAGCTAACTTTATTAAAAATGAAACAAGCAGAAATATTGTGAGTGTTATAGAATATCTTGCTTAAAAGTCCATTTTTTTTTTTGCTTAGAGTATTTTAAGTACATGTTTTGAGGTGGTGGAGATCATAGCAAAACCAATATTCCATTCTCATTAAATTAAGAATTATGTGGGGAAACGTGTGTTTGAATTTGGTTTCGGGACACGTAAAATTCACAATTGTGTCCAATCAAGGTGAGATGTACTGCCAATTAAAATACAGAGGTGGAGAGCAAGGTAGCAGAGTAGGACTCCCCAGCAATCGTCCCCCCACAGAAACATCAATTAGAACAAGTGTCCATGCACAAGAATACATTCACAAGACCTGAAGAAACCAGGTCAGAGACCATAGTACCTGGCTGTTGCACAGCAGTAAGAAAAGACACACTGAAGAAGGTAAGAAGAATATTTTTACATTACCTGTATCACCCCTCCACAATCTGAGGCAGTGCAGTGTGGAGAGAGATTCTGTCTGCTCAGAGAAGAGAGAGACAAATGAGCACAGGATTTTGCCTCAAATCATTGCACTCGGCCCACCACAGTAAAACTCAGCACTGGACAGATCCCCATAGCTCCATATTCCAGGCTGGTACCTGTGGCCTGATCCTGTATACCTGCTCTGGTGCTGGTGGGATAACACAGCTCTAAGCATTATGCATGCTGGGAGAACTCAATTTCTGGCCGACAACACTTTTAGGCTGACGTGAGTGGCCTCAGGAGCCAGAAAGCCCTCATTATCAGGCAGGCCTCAGAGGTCCCAGACTTATGGTACGCCCCAGCTCCATAATTACCATAGCAAGGCCTAGGCTTCTGGAGCACCATACCGGCCACAGCATCTCTGTACTTCTGACATATGACAGAACTGTGCCTGCTGCAGGGCTTTTCCAGAGAAAGCCAGCCTGTGAAGACTAAAATGAAAATCTACATTTTCAAATCCGTAGACACTGATGAACTACCAAAAAGATCAAGAATAATCAGGGAAATATTACATAATCAAATGGACAGAATAAGGTGCCAGTGACTGACTCTAAAGAAATGAAGATGTATGCACTTCATGACAAATAATTCAAAATAACTTATTAAGGAAGCTAAGTAAACTTTGAGAAAATACAAAGAAAAAATGAATTAAGAAATCAATCAGAAGATAAAATTTAATACAGAAATTCAAATAATAATTAAAAACCCCAGGAATTCTGGAGATAAAATTTACAATGAATGAAATTTTAAAAAGGAAGAGCATCAATAGCAGAAATAATCAGGCAGAAGAAGGAATCTGTGAACTCAAAGATGGGTTATTTGAAAATATACACTCAGAAGAGAAAAAAGAGACAAAGAATGAAAAAGAATAAAGAAAACATATATGATTTTTGAGACTGCCTCCAAAGAAGGAATGTTTGAATCAAAGGAATTCGAAAGGAGAAGAGAAAGATAAAGGTAGAAAGTGATATCCCAGTACATGAAAGTCAAAAGGTTCCCACCAGATTCAATCTAAATTGGACCATTCCCAAACAATAATAAAACTGTCAAAATTCAAATGAAGAGAGAATCCTGAAAGTAGTAAGAAAAAAGAAGCAAATGACGTATAAAGAATTACCTATACAGATAGCAGCAGACTTCTCAGCAGAAACCTTCATGTGGAGAAAGTGTGATATTTAAAATGCCAAGTGAAAAAAATAAAACAAAAACACAGCCAACCAAGAAAACTATACCCAGCAAATCTGTCCTTCAGAAATTCAGGAATGAGATAAAGACTTCTCCGAACAAAAGGTGAAGAACATCACCACCAAATATGCCTACAAGAAATACTAAAAGTAGTTCTTCAAGCTGAAAGAAAAGAATGCTAATGAGTAAGACAAACACATCTGAAAGTATAAAACTCACTAGTAAAAGTATATGTAGAGTCAAATTTAGAATACTATTCTGTGTGCAAATTACTTGTATTTTTAGTATGAATGTAAGAATAATTTGTTAAGGAATATGCAATATAAAATGATGTAAACTGTGATATCAAAAATTTGAAATGTGGGGTGGGATGAATTGGAATGAAAGTGTAGAGTTTTTGTGTGTATGTGTATGTATGTGGCTAAAGTTAAGTTGTTATAATCAGCTTAAAATAACCTGTTATAGGCAGGGGGCTGTGGCTCACGACTGTAATCCCAGCACTTTGGGAGGCCGGACTGGGCGGATCATGAAGTCAGGAGATCAAGACCATCCTGGCCCATATGGTGAAACCCAGTCCCTACTAAAAATACAAAAAATAGCCTGCCATGGCAGTGAGCACCTGTAGTCCCAGATACTTGGGAGGCTGAGGCAGGAGAATTGCTTGAACTTGGGAGGCGGAGGCTGCAGTGAGCCGAGATCATGCCACTCCACTCCAGCCTGGGCGACAGAGAGAGATTCTGTCTTAAATAATAAATAAATACCTGTTGTAACTATAAGATATTTTGTAAGCTTCATGGCAACCACAAAGCAAAAACCTGTAGTAAATAGACACACACAAAAAAGAAAAGAAACAATAAAAACATATGACTAGTGATAATTAGCCAAAAAGGAAGACAGCAAGAGAGGAAGAGATAAGCAAAAGATCTGCAAAACAAGTAGAGAACAATCCACAAAATGGCAGTAATAAACCCTGGTCTATCAATAATTGCCTTGAATGTAAATGAACTAAATTCTCCAATAAAATAATATAGAATCCCTGAATGGAAACAAACAAACAAAAGGCAAGACCCAACTATAAGCTGCTCCAAGAGACTCACTTTTCCTGAAAGAACTCATATACTGAAAACAAAGGCATAAAAAAGAGATTTCATGCAAATAGAAACCATAAGAGAGCAGGAGTGGCTACATTTAAATAGGATACAATAGACTTTAAATCAAAGTTTGTAAAAGAAGACAGATCATTATATAATAATAAAGTACTCATTTCAACAAGAGGATATAACAATCATATATATGAGCCCAAAACTGGAGTAACTATATAATGCAAATATTAATAGATCTAAAGTGAGAGACTGCAATACAGTAACAATAAAAAAAAACACATTTTCAGAAATAGACAAATCATCCAGACCAGAAAATCAATAAGGAAACATCATACTTAAACTACACGCTCAATCAAATGGATTGTCAAATAATAGACATATTTACAGAACAATCCATTCAACAGATTCAAATTACCCATTCTTCTCAATGGCAAATAAAATGTTCTCCAGTATAGAAAATACTTTAGGTCACAAAACAAGTCTTTAAAAATCTAAGAAAATTGAAATCATATTAAGTACCTTTTCTGATGATAATGGTGTAAAACTAATATCACTAACAGTAGGAACTTCAGAAAATTCATAAATACATGGAAATTAAGCAATGTGTTCTTGAATAACAAATGATTCAATGAAGAAACTAAATGGTAAATTTTGAAAGTTCTTGAGACAATTAAAAATGGAAACACAGCATACCAAAACCTATGAGGTTCAGCAAAAGTGGATCTAAGAGGGAAGTTTATAGTACTAATTAAAAGATAAGAGCTCAGTCAATGCGTGAGATTTAATTTTGAACTTCTATATTTGAGGTTTTGAATATTACAACATGGAAAAAAGATCTTAGAATGAGCTTCTAATTTTAATTGGATAAATATATATTATGCATAAGAATTAGATATAATTTAGGAAGGCCTGCAATGTTATAACATTTAAAT
Source organism: Hylobates moloch (assembly GCF_009828535.3). NCBI lineage: Eukaryota > Metazoa > Chordata > Mammalia > Primates > Hylobatidae > Hylobates > Hylobates moloch. The sequence goes on from NW_026652288.1 coordinate 13,059,715, forward strand.
TGAGTTATGGATTATAAATAGAATAAGCATCTTTGATAAGTGTATTCTTGCAAAATGTCTCTTAGAATGAAAACAAATACTTTATAAAACTATTATTAATAAAATGCCTATATGAATAAAAGAAATGAAAGTAGTCATCATTCATCAAAATTTGCCCTCATTTTTTCAGGTATCTCAGCAAGTGCAGAGATAAAATTATTTTTTTAATTGAGGTCTACGTAAGACAGTCAATAGAAGATACCACAAAATTCAGTAATCTGTCACCATAAATTAAACCTTGCTGAAGATTTCTGGTTCATTTTTAAAATCATTAAAATTAATAACATGATAAAGCATGTTTTTCAGAAAATAGTGCAACAGTGACTTGGTATTAGAAACAAATATAGATTAAGGAATTGATTATAAGTATATGAATATATATTGCATTTTTTTTTTTTTTTTGAGACAGAGTTTTGCTCTTGTCACCCAGGCTGGAGTGCTATGGCAAGATCTCGGCTTGCTGCAACCTTTGCCTCCTGGGTTCAAGCGATTCTCCTGCCTCAGCCTCCCAGGTATCTGGGATTACAGGCGCCCACCACCACGCTCAGCTAATTGTTGTATTTTTAGTATTGACAAGTTTTCACCATGTTGGCCAGGCTGGTCTCAAACTGCTGACCTCGGGTGATCCACCCACCTTGGCCTCCCAAAGCTCTGGGGATTATAGGCGTGAACCACTGTGCCCAGCTCATTTTGATTTTTTTATGTTTACATATTCACTATGATATTTTAAACTTTTTCATTTAAGGTATGCATGTTTCTATCTATCTTTCTATATGATATTTTACTTCTTAGAGTGGCTTTTAAATGGAATTATTATGCAGATCCACTAGTATAATTACATCAATAACATGCACAGTTTTAAAATATTTTTTGTTTTCTCTACATTCTTAAATGTTTTCTAGTTTGCACAATAAATTGCGTAGTACTTTTCTCCTTTGAGAAAAGTTCTGTTGTCCAGCTCGACCTGGGTGAGCAAGTCATTTTAAGAATGAATTACTGAAAAGCTTACTTTTCTATTATATCTAGTTATAATATTCCAATATGCTTGACCACACTGTATATTTTGCAAATAATTCTGAATTTAAGTAGAAACAAAAAGTACCATTTACTTGTTTCTTTAAATCGCTAAACAGATAATATTAGTATTAACTGAACAAATTAAAATTTAGAATGAAATTATGCTAACTTTTCGTTTGAATAGACTTATCTGCATTGGGTTTCTGATGATGAGAATATTGCTTGAGGACAGAATGATGTCTGCAAGATGGTGGAATAAGAAGCTCCAGACATCATTTTTTATAGAGACACTGACATAAAAATAATATATGATCCAAAAATCCCTTAATGAGAACTGCAAAAATTAGACAAGAAGTCAAAGTATACCAGATGAGTACAAAGAAAATGGAATAGCTTAAAGAAAGGCGTTGATTTTTACCTATGATAACCTTTCCCTAAAGCTGGCACAGCTCAGTGTAATTGGGAGAAAATGTTCAACTTGTGATTTCTTGTTTGAAAGGGAAAGAGAAAAGTGGAATGGACATCCAATATTCTCAATTTGTGAAGGGCTGCCAGAGAAATTGGTTTCTGTCTTATATGACTCAGAGTATGGATGGAGAATCAGCATACTTTGGGCTGCTTAGAACAAAGGGGAGCTTGGCAGTTTGTTACAGCAACAGAGAACCTGCAATACCCCAGACAGGCACCAAATGGAGGAATCGATTATTAGCTTCTTAAAAAGACAGTGGCAAATTTCTCTACTTGGGAAATTGCACGTGTGAGCCAAGAGAAGATGCATCCCCAGGAAAGGTTTGAGAAATCTCCACAGTCTCACGTGGTTGTGCAGACTCGTCTTGAACTCTTGGCCTAAAGTGACGCTTCCACCTTGGCCTCCAGAAGTGTTGGGATTACAGGTAGTAGCCATAATGCTTAGCCATAGCACATTTTTGAAGAAATATGGGTCAAACATAAAGTCATAATGAAAATTAGAAAATATTTTGAGACAAAGGGAAATACCAAAACATATGGGCTTCAGCAAAAACCATAGTGAGAGGAAAGTTTATAGCTGTAATGCTTACACTAAAAAAGCAGAAAGATTTCAAGTCAACTATCTATGCACATGAAGAAACCGGAAAAGTAAAACAAACTAAAACCAAAAATAGCAGATGAAAATAATTGTAAGGATTAAAACTAAAATGAAGTAAAATGACGAATAGAAAATCAATGCAAAAAAAAAACAAAATTAAGAGTTAAATTTTAAAGATCAACAAAATTGGTTAACCTTTAAAATCTACACTGAAAAAGGAAAAAGAACAGAAGAAAGAACAAAAACACAAAGAGGAAATGTCACACCTGATGTCGTATGAATGAAAAGCATTATAAGCAACTTCTATGAGCAATTATACATCAAGAAATAGGAGAACAAAAAGAAATAGATAAGTTCCTAGGAACATACAACATACTAAGACTGAGTTTTTAAGAAATAAGAAAATAAGAAATTATTTTATTTTATTTATTATTAGAAATTATAAGAAAAAGACCTATAACTAGTAAGCTTATTAAATCGCTAATCAAAAAATTACTAGCAAAGGAGAACCCAGTACCAGGTGGCTTTGCTGGAAAATTTTACCAGACTTTTAAAGAAGAATTAATATCTTAAGTATATACACCTCACACCCATTAGGATGGCTACTATTAAAAAAAAACAAAAAACATAATAAGTGTTGACAAGGATATCAAGAAATTGAAGCCCTTGTGTACCATTGGTATGCATGTAAAATGGTACACAGGTATGGAAAACATTATGGAGGTTCCTTAAAAAAGTAAAAATAGAATTACTATATGATCGAACAATCCCATTTCTGGGTATATATACAATAGAATTGAAAACAGTATCTCCAAGAAATGTTGGCATACTAATGTTCGTTGTAGCATTATTCACAATAGCAAAGACGTGGAACCTGAATGTCGGTGACAGATGGATAAAGAAATGTGGTGAACCCATACAGTGGAATATTATTCAGCCTTAAATAAAGAAAAAAATCCTGTTATAGACTACAATGTGAATGAACGTTAAGGACGTAATGTTGAGTAAAATAAGGCAGTCATAAAAAATGTTAAGTGAAATAAGCCTGTCATCATACTGCATGATTCCAATTATATGAGGTATTTGAAGTAGTCAAACTCGGATTAGAATATTGGTTGGCAGGGGATGGGGAAAATAGAGTTGCTGATCAATGAGTATGGAATTTCAATTTTGCAAGATGAAAAAGTTCTAGAGATCTGTTGCACATCAAGGTGTATGTAACTTAACACTTCTGCATTGTATACTTACAAATATTTTAAATGACAATGTATTTTTTAAAATGATAAAAATAGCACAGGTTGGGAAACATTATTGCTAGCTTGTTCCAAGAAATATTTGCTGAGCCCCCAAACACAAACTTGTATTGATTTGTAAGAAAGAGTTCCAGAAACTAACCCTAAGATCACACACCTGACCATAAGGCCAAGCAGCAGGCATCACGCCAAAGAGCCATCTACAGAGCTTCTGCTGCACTTTGTTATCTTTTTAAGAAATGCTTGTTTTTTTAAAAATGCAATTTTACATGCTTTTAATTAGCCACATTACTTGCTTTTTCATTTCATAGAAATGAGGAACAGCTGAAACCATACTGATGCATGTTAATTATAACAATACATATTAATAACTGATAGCAGCTAAGTACCATAGCACAAAACAGGAGAGAGAGAGGAAAAAAAGAAATATAAAGAAGAGTATCTCTTAAGAAAAAAAAAAATCTGTAAGGACCAATACTCCATCACATACCAACTGAATTTTTGTGCTACATAAAAATTTTTGTAAGCATGTAAAATGACTTTTTCAAATTATGATTAAGTAGTTTTAATGGCAGCAAAATATATGTTAAAAATTTTTGGAGATTTCAAAAAAGTATTAACATAGAAAACATTATTTGGCAAGATGTAGTTATTTAAAAAATAGCTACAGTATTAAAGCAGAAAAATGTCAAATGATGCAACTCTGTTGGAAAGGCATGAAGAACTCTCAGGTGAATTAGAAAAGTCCTCATATAAGCAAGTGCTGAGGATCAAAAGGATAACTACGTGCTATGAAGTGGGAAAAACTAGACTAAAAGCTAGTAATCTTAAAATATATCACTATGCAAAATATATTTTTAGGCACATTGAACTGTTTGGGGGCTTAATATAAACATTTGACTTAAAGTGTGTTTTTTTCTCATAGGATCACTGAATCAAATATGTATTAAGCCCATCATAACAGAGCTATTTGAAACTTAGCCCTCCCATAACTACAGAGGAGAGGGACCAATTTGCTGCAACTTTTTTTGTACAAATCATTGGACATTTTAAACACTGGAATTGCAATCTATTTTTACCATGATTATCTCCTTCAGAAAAGATTTTTCACCATTTGCTGCTGAGAAAAATGAAGGCCACAAAAAATGTCATAGTAGGTGATAATGTCTTTGCTATCATTTTTCGGCCTCAAGGAAAGTCATTTCATCTTCCTAGCTATTGGGCAGGGAATCTATTCAGCCAAGTATAGAAGCCACCTAGAAAGTGCAACTATTAACTATTGTCGAATCAGTAAAGATTCATTTGCCATCCCTGAGAAAGATTTGCCTTTCTCAGGAAGAAGCTAGGAAGCATTACTTAGGATGCTTTTGGTAGCAAATAAAATAATTCAACACTCAAAGGTCTATAATTGAAATAATGACTTTATGTGTCTCATTTCAACAATTTCAGAGGTAGAACAGTTCCATGACTGGTTAATTGGGTGGGTCCATGAAATTATCAGTACTTTGGCGTTATTTTTTGGCTTTCCATTTTCTAAATAGTCTCCTAAATGTCGCTTACTAATGGTAGAAAGAAGTCTGTGGCAGTTCTAGGTATTAAGTGAAGAGGTAACATCCAGCAGCTGAAGAAGAAAGAAAATAAATGAAGGAAGAAAGTGGCAGAAGGGAGGGAGAGAGGAAGGGAGGGAGAGAAGGTCATTTCTTCTGTATGTTTCATTTTAATATCACAAAAACCTTTCTTATGTTATTCACTGACAAAGGGAATGGGACCTTGTGACAACTTATGTCAATTCCAATTTGGAGTTATTCAGATAACGTATCTTAAAATAGGAATGTAAAGTGAAATATAAATACACTTGCCATTTAGATTTAGAGATCTACCTTGACAAACTGAAAGAACTAAAATGTTATTTTAAAAATTTGTATTGCACGTTATTCCCATTAAGCTACCATTGACTTTCTTCACAGAATTAGAAAAAACTACTTTAAATTTCATATGGAACCAAAAAGATCCCGTATAGCCAAGATAATCCTAAGCAAAAAGAGCAAAGCTGGAGGCATCATGCTACCTGACTTCAAACTGTACTACAAGGCTACAGTAACCAAAACAGCATGGTACTGGTACCAGAACAGATATATAGACCAATGGAACAGAACAGAGGCTTCAGAAATATCACCACACATCTACAACCATCTGATCTTCAGCAAACCTGACAAAAACAAACAACGGGGAAAGGATTCCCTATTTAATAAATGATGCTGGGAAAATTGGCCAGCTATATGCAGAAAACAGAACCTTGACCCCTTCCTTACACCTTATATAAAAATTAACTCAAGATGGATTAGAGACTTAAATGTAAAACCCAAAACGTTAAAAACTCTAGAAGAAAACCTAGGCAATACCATTTAGGGCATAGGCATGGGCAAAAGTCTTGATGACTAAAACACCAAAAGCAATTGCAACAAAGGCCAAAATTGAAAAATGGGATCTAATCAAACTAAAGAGCTTCTGCCCAGCAAAAGAAATTATCATCAGAGTGAACAGGCAACCTACAAAATGGAAGAAAATTTTTGCAAGCTATGCATCTGACAAATACCTAATATCCATAATCTACAAAGAACTTAAATTTATAAGAAATAACAACCCTATCAAAAAGTGGGCAAAGAATATGAACAGACCTTTCTGGAAAGAAGACATTCATGTGGCCAACAAACAGGAAAAAAATCTCATCATCACTAGTCATTAGAGAATTGCAAATCAAAACCACAATGAGATACCATCTCAGGCCAGTTAGAATGGCGATCATTAAAAAGTCAGGAAACAACAGATGCTGGCAAGGCTGTGGAGAAACTGGAATGCTTTTACACTGTTGGTGGGAGATTAAATTAGTTCAACCATTGTGGAAGACAGTGTGATGATTCCTCAAGTATCCAGGACTAGAAACACCATTTGACCCAGCAATCCCATTACTGAGTATACACCCAAAGGATTATAAATCATTCTCCTATAAAGACACATGGAGACATATGTTTATTGCAGCACTATTTACAATAGCAAAGACTTGGAACCAACCCAAATGCCCAAAACTGATAGACTAAATAAAGAAAATGTGGCACATATACACCATGAAATACTATGCAGCCATAAAAAAGAATGAGTTCATGTCCTTTTCAGGGACATGGATGAAGCTGGAAGCCATCATTCTCAGCAAACTAACACAGGAACAGAAAACCAAACACCACATGTTCTTATTCATAAGTGAGAATTGAATAGTGAGCACACATGGACACAGGGAGGTGAACATCACACACTGGGGCCTATCAGGGGGTTAGGGGCAACGGGAGGGAGAGCATTAGGATGAATACCTAATACATGCACAGCTTAAAACCTAGATGATGGGTTGATAGGTGCAGCAAACCACCATGGCACATGTATACCTATGTAACAAACCTGCACATTCTGCACACATATCCCAGAAGTTTTAAAGTAAAAAAAAAAATCCATCAACAAGAAAAAAAAAATGTATTGCAAAATATCAGCAAAAGATAAGTAGAAAAACAAAAAAAATCAGCTCAAAGAATTACCACAAAATTAACAGCAGTGTATCCATTACCAAAAGGCACCAAAAATAAGATATTGACAGTATCAGACGAGGCATTTTACTTTCTAACTCACTAACTGTTCCCTTCCTTTTACTCCAAGATTGCTATAGCTTAATTTCTAAATTTGTTAATTTCTTCTAGAGTTGTAGCTTAATTATGAACATTTTTCTGACTGTGTTTATTCAATGTATGTGGCAGATCCATCTACATTGAAAGTAGTTTAATTTGTTCATTTTCATTCTACTGTATAAATCATATTTTTATCAATTCCCCTCTTAATGGTCATATAAATTCTTTTTTCTCTAAGCACAAACCCAGTATTTTTAAAAATTAAGTATAAAAACAGTTTTTTAATGCACTGGTGTTCATATTTCTATTGAAACATAGTTGATAGTTCACATATTCAAATTTAGTAAAAAACGATTTTTTTTCTAGTGATTGTGCTAATTTAGCTGCTCACTACATCCTTCTCATCAAGTGAACAGTCATTTGCTAATTTTAGCCATTATCTTGGTCACATAATTTTAATTTTGTTGATTACTAATAAGGTTGAATATTGTTTGATATTTGTATTTACATTTTATTTATTCTGGTTTAGGAAATACCTTTTCAAGTCTCCTATACTGTTATTCTATTGGATTATCTGCTATTAAATAGATTTTCAATGTTATGTTATAGATTTGCAGTATTTATATATTCTGAGTCTAAATTCTTTGTGATTACTATGATTTGCAAATATCTGTTATCACTTGCCATTTGTCACCAGTGTTTTTTGATAAATATAAATTCTCAATTTACATAAGATCTAATTCATTCATACTTTCTTTTTATATTAAGACTTTTTGTGTCTAGTTTCAGAAATCTTTTCCTCCATCAAAGGCAAGAAAGTATTCACATCTTCTGTTTTCCCTTTCACATTGACTTCTAAAATCCACTTAGAATTCACTTTCTTTATGATGTGTAGTAGTAAAATGTGATTATATTTATGTGTATATATGTATATTTTATGTCAATATTATATGTAAATTATATGCACACTATATTACATAATATATAATCAATTATATATTACATATATTTATTATATATATAATTTTTAATCTACTACCAAATTTTCCTACTGCTTTAACAGTACCAATCTTTTATTAGTCGAGAGTCTACAAATGTGTGTCTATTTCAGGACTTTGTTTTTTTGTATGATTTTCCTCTCAATCTTGCTTTTCATTGATGTACTATTGTCTCAGTTACTATAGATAGTTTTTTAATATGTATGGTTGATATATGGTTGAGGAAATACTAAATATTGATATAGAGTTGAGGAAATACTAAACCATTGTTCATCTCTAGTAGTCTCGGCTATTCTTGGTTCCGACTCTGCATATTAATTAATCTTATACATTTCACATAATGGAGCCATTATGATAATCTTAATTTCACTTGCTATTATCACACTTTAATCATCTTTAGATTAAGCTGAAACTGAATGTATAGATCAAATTAAAGGCAAGTGACATCTTTACAGAATTGAATCTTGCAATTTGTAATTTTCAAATGTGCTGTTTATTTTGTTAGAATTTCCCTAGATAGATGATTTTTAATAGTATTGTTAACATTGCACTTTTAAATGCATTTCTAATTGTTTAGGGGTGTGTGTGTGTGTATCACACAATATACACTTAGAATTATCCACACTTTTGCCCACAACTACTTCGACATAGAATTCCTTCAATTTTATCTACAGTTTTTCCAACCACAGTATTCCTTATTTGAAGAAGTACCAACTTTTTTTCATTTAGGTAGAAATTAGGCCAAAATTCTTTGAAAATTCTGAACCCTTTCTCTCATACCTCATATTTAATTCATCAACAAATTCTAGCAACTCTACATTCAAAGGGTATTCTGTGTAACTTGTGAGCACAGGTCAGATTAAACCATGTCATTTCTTCATGATTTCTTTGGTTACATGGGATGCTCTGAAGGAAGCTAGCTGCTATTTAAGAAGTTTGAGTACCTGAAGTCACTGTCCTGGAGAGTCATGTTCAGCTCTCCAGCAGAGAACCACAGATGAGCTCTCAGCTGGTGATCAGCATCAACTGCTAGGTAGTGAGGGATGTTCTGTGGAATTCCTGACCCACCAAACCACAAGCAAATAAAATTATTACTGTTTTAAGACTTTGACATGTGACTATAAAGACCCTTTATATAACTTCGGAGTTTTAAGGTGGTGACTCATGAGGCCCTTTCTTAGAGACAAAAGGCTTTTCTAATGATCATGTGTATGTGGCTCACAGACAATCCCTTTTAAACAATAGAGATTCTAAGAATCTAAAGGGATCACAACAGAGAAAGGAATCTCTCAGAGATTTGTCATTGTGGCTTTATGTCTAAAAGGAGTAAATTTTAATAAAATTTATAAAAATTATCACTGTTTGTAAGCAAATTGTACTAGTGAAACCCCCAACAGTATTAGTTGAAAGAAATAGAGACAATAAAGTGTACAAAGAGTCCTTAGACCTTAGTCTCTACACAGGAAGGTGTCCAGGAAGGCTATCCACTACCAACACATGTCTTATGGGAAAGGAAGGATGACCTAGAGAACAGAACCAAGGCTAAAGGGCATAACCAAGAACCATGGAGAGCAACCCCGGGGGGGATATATTATTGCATTAAAAGAAATTTGCCAAAAGGCAAAGTGAGATCTCCATCAGTATGCTGCAGACTTTCTGCTTACAGCAAAATGCTGTATTTGGTATATGTATTTGCTAAGGACAAATGTGAGATGCCAGTGTTGGCACAGACATGCATGTTAGATGCATGTGTGTGTTACAGTCTTTTACCATTCTGTTTTCTCTAGGAGTTGATCCCTATTTATCACACTGTCAGAATTGTGTTATAATCAAACCTTCTCAGGATGGTTTCCTGGAATTTTATTCTATCTGTCCTTTTTATTGAAATGCCAGACATTTGATTTTTATCCCCATTCAGAGAGTACAGAAATAGTCTCATGCCAAAATATTTCTCAAATATATATTTAATCAATCTTTTAGTGGCTCCTACATTCAAGTTTGAAATCAGTATGATTGATGAGTGTCTCTTTGTATGAGAAGTGTCAGGCTACAGACTTCCTGGAACGATACTGGAAGTCAGCTACTGTCTAAATTCAGCACACAGAACATTTCTCGAAAGTTATTGCGTGGCATAGAATAGGTCCTTTCGTGTGTGTGTGTGTGTGTGTCTGTGGTAAGTTCATCAATAAATGGGCCACTGACATTGTGTTCAATCTAACTCTCCCACCTTTTATATTATTATCTTGTTGAATCACTCAACTTGAATACTAAAAACAGGATTAATGATATCTATTCAGTGTCGCTTTTGGGACAATTGCCTTCGAGCTAAGTACTGTGTAGTCATGAGCTCACTTTTTCTTCTAACTCTCCAAAATCAGTAGTGATTGTTTATCACTGTCATATAGATGAGGAGACTAAACCTCAGAGGGATTAAGTCACTCATGCAAAATCACTGCTATGATTTGAATCTTTGCTTAGTGAGAGGAAAAATGCTTTGTCTGTAGGCAAAGTTAAATATTGAAGATTATTTAGTTACATACAGTTGAGATTCATAGTTTTCAAAGCCAAAAATTATTTCGGGGTATTTTCTAAATTTGTATATTTCTTTTTTTTTTTATTATACTTTAGGTTTTAGGGTACATGTGCACAATGTGCAGGTTTGTTACATATGTATCCATGTGCCATGTTGTTTTACTGCACCCATTAACTCGTCATTTAGCATTAGGTATATCTCCTAATGCTGCCCCTCCCCCTCCCCCCACCCCACAACAGTCCCCGGAGTGTGATGTTCCCCTTCCTGTGTCCATGAGTTCTCATTGTTCAATTCTCACCTATGAGTGAGAACATGCGGTGTTTGGTTTTTTGTCCTTGCGATAGTTTACTAAGAATGATGTTTTCCAGTTTCATCCATGTCCCTACAAAGGATATGAACTCATCATTTTTTATGGCTGCATAGTATTCCATGGTGTATATGTGCCACATTTTCTTAATCCAGTCTATCGTTGTTGGACATTTGGGTTGGTTCCAATTCTTTGCTATTGTGAATAGTGCCGCAATAAACATACGTGTGCATGTGTCTTTATAGCAGCATGATTTATAGTCCTTTGGGTATATACCCAGGAATGGGATGGCTGGGTCAAATGGTATTTCTAGTTCTAGATCCCTGAGGAATCGCCACACTGACTTCCACAATGGTTGAATTAATTTACAGTCCCACCAACAGTGTAAAAGTGTTCCTATTTCTCCACATCCTCTCCAACACCTGTTGTTTCCTGACTTTTTAATGATTGCCATTTTAACTGGTGTGAGATGGTATCTCACTGTGGTTTTGATTTGCATTTCTCTGATGGCCAGTGATGATGAGCATTTTTTCATGTGTTTTCTGGCTGCATAAATGTCTTCTTTTGAGAAGTGTCTGTTCATGTCCTTCACCCACTTTTTGGTGGGGTTGTTTGTTTTTTTCTTGTAAATTTGTTTGCAACCTACTCATCTGACAAAGGGCTAATATCCAGAATCTACAATGAACTCAAACAAATTTGTATATTTCTACAATACAACATGTTGAATTGAGAAATAAATTCATAGCTTCCAGGTACCCTGTATTCTCTGGATTTTCTCCTGTCTCATTGTCACTCCTTTTAATTTCCTTTGCTAGTTCTTTTTGATTAATAAATTTTTGGAGTGCTCCAGTACATAGTTTTGGGAACTCATATCTCTGTTTATTCCACACTCAATAACTCAAATTTGTGGTGATCTCATCCAGCGTCATGTCATTAAATACCACCTCTACATGATAAATCCTCTATTTATGTCTCCAACCTGGATTCCTTCCTGAAACTCCAGACTTTATTTTCAACTGCCTAATGAACAGGAGTGTAAGTAACTTTGACTGCAGAGCAATGCTAAGATTTGTTTGGCAAGGCCATTGGAGAGTCCTCAAGCCAAAGTCCAGTCACTAATCAGAAAATTGCTTCAACTCCTAGAAATGAGCCTGCCTTTGTATCCCTACCACGTTCAGTCATTGGCTAGGCAGTTTATGGGACACATGACCTCAGCTGAGACTCACTGATGGATTTGAGAATACTCCTGGCTGTGAAGAGATCTGAGAGGTGCACTCTTATGGTGGACACACACTGTGATCTATCACTTTGGTCCAGGTCACTGTCCTTTCTCAACAGAATTTCTGGAATAAAACGTACTGTTCTTATCTCTCTGCTTTTTCTTCACTTTAGCCTTTTCGCAACACAACTTCCACTGTATTCCTTTCAAGATATAGTCACTGTCAACTCAAACCTTCCAATGGTCTCCCATTTTTGACCAGACCACAAAGCCATCATAATGGACTGCGGGTCTCTACATGAATTGGCAGGTGCTTCCTCTCTGACCTCTCACTCACTACAGCCCTAGCCTCCCTGCTATTTTTCAAACATGTCAGGTATACTCTAGTCTGCAAGCCTCTGCACTTGCTGCAATCTCTGCTCAGAGTTTGTCCCCACTCCTGCCCTTAAATTTACAGTCTCCTGCCAATTGTATTTATTTATTTATGTTTCAAATTTTGCCTAAAGGAATGGAGCCATATTCGGGTCAGGGTTCTTATCCATTAATTGCTGCATTTTTAGAGCAAGATACAGAATAAGTGCTCAGAATATACTTTTTGCATTTATAAATAGTGACAAACCCAAGGACTTCTGTGGCAGACAGATGGGCATTGAAATTTCAATTTACACAACAACTAACATTTTCCTCTGAAAGAATTACCACTGTACCTCAGCTTCCTCAGCTGTAAAATAATAGATCAATTCAGTACAGAAATCAACACATATATGTTGCAGGTATCAAATAATTACACTTTTTAAATAATCTTTTAGTAGTTCAAAAAGTCCCACTTGTTACAATTCTCATCCAACTAGATTGGAAACTATCGTTCTACTCCAGACCTAATCCTTGCAGGTGATGACTAGATTGCAACACAGATCTGAACATTCACACTCAGAGGAAACTTTGTTTATAAGTTTCTTGAGGGATTACAAATCACTTTTGCTCCTTGCCCAGAAATACTCAAAAGAGTATAAATTAATGAATAAAGGATTTTTATTAATATGGGTTTGAAAACTGGCTTTGCCTCAGTGGGTATATAAACAGAAAAAGTATTTTACACCTCTCAGGTTCCCTTCCCTCCCTCCCTCCCTTCCTTCCTTCCTTCCTTCCTTCCTTCCCTCCTTCCCTCCTTCCTTTCTTTCCTTATTTCCTTCTTTCTCTCTCTTTCCTTTCTTTCTTTCCTTATTTATTTCTTTTTCTTCATTATTTTATTGTTTTTTAGATGGAGTCTCACTCTGTTGCCCAGGCTGGAGTGCAGTGGCGTGATTGTGGCTCATTGCAACCTCCACCTCCTGTGCTCCCAGCTCAGCCTCCTGAGTAGCTGGGACCACAGACACACATGGCTAATTTTTGTATTTTCTTTTTTTCTTTTTTTTTTTTTTCGCAGAGACAGAATTTCATTATGTTGCCCAGGCTGGTCTCGAATTCCTCGGCTGAAACTATCCGCCCACTTTGGCCTCCTAAAATGCTGGGATTACATGTGTGAGCCACCACCCCTGTCCTCAGGCTAAATTCATTCATTCATAAAATAATGATAATGATACTTCTATCTCTAAGGGGTTCTGGTATAAGATTCATAAGAAGTCTAAGTTAGATTTATATCAAGTAGCCAGTACCCCTAAAGATGTCACTTTACCTGAAGGTGGCAGAAAGTCAGTGATTCTTGATAAAGGGATGAAGGTATGATATCATTTCTATATACCTGAAGGACACAGGTTCTTATTCAGCACAGCATTGGTCTCCAGCACATCATTGCTCTTAAAATGGCTGATGAAATGAAATGTTTGTATTCCAAAGTCAGTGTATCATAATACTGTGCTGACTGAAGAATAAGATAAAGTCATCAACAAATAAGGTCATCTGAGCACAGAACACATTTATTCCCCAATTTCCCTTCATGAGATACACTTCTCCTGACCTGTGATGTCCTATGTCAATATGATGTATTGGATGAAATATTTTCTATGTAATGCTAGGGAAAAAACATGTCTTTTCTTTATTGACCTTGATATATCTCATTTCTAGAATTATGAGCACCAGAGTTGCAAAAGATCTGATCATGGCCTAGCTCTGTCTTACTATAGGGGATTTTTTTTTAGTTGCATCATCTCATCATTTGCCCCCTAGAGTCCACTCTAGCTGAGCTTTGAGTTCTGTGCTGAGCTTTGACTTCTGCAGAGTGCAGCCTTATCTCTGCTCCTTATAGTAATTTGCAACCAAGGATGGAGATCTGTAAATAATCCGTTTATAAAAACAGACCAATGTGTAATTTGGTTGAAAATGTGCCCAAGTGTATTTTTAAAAATATGCTGCTTTATAACAAAGTATAAAGTATAATTGGTTATATTTTGCCATAATAATTTCTTGCATAATTATCGATTACATTATTCACACACTGAATTATCAGTATTTCATTCTAGTGAAATAAGCATTGCATAAGCAAATTCTGAGATTATAGAATAGCTATTTATTTAGAGAAGTGAAAACATCAAGCTCCTTATATTTTTCCCATAAAGTATGTTAGTGAATTCAACAAAAGCAATTATAATAAAAAATGCCCTCTTTTGGTAGGATGGTTGTAGAATTTATCACCCAAACTTAAACATATTTGAAAATGAAAAGGTGATATAGTTAACAACTACCCCAAGACATCAGCAAAACCTGAATTAGAAGATCAGCTTATTTATCATTCAGTTTAAACTCTTTTCACAGTGATACATTATTTCTATGCAAATAGGTTTTAGACCTATCCTTTCCAAAATATCATACAAAGTATGGGATTAGATGAATGTCTGTGGAGTAGACACTGCTTGGCTGGACATTACAGTCCTTTGGAGAACACGGAGCGTAGCCTTGAGAGGAAGTACACAGGTATAGAAAAGATTAATTCTGAGAGGGGTACTTAATTTTAACATGGAGACAGACTAGATAATCTGTAGGCACTTCCAGAGCAATACATTTAATAAGATGAATAAACAACAAAACATTCTCTTCACTGCATGACTAAGTTTTCAAGAAAGGAAAATAAATCCCCCGGTCTAAAAATATTAACTGAATGCAAGGAGGTGGGTGGATGCTAGCTTGGCTGCACTGACGATGAATTTTCATCTTTGGACCTAAAATACTTGCATTTTCAAAGGTATGAGGAATGAGGATATAAGAATGACCGCAGGCTCCCTTGAAGTAGGAGTGTAACTGACCTCCTTGCCAGTGCACCTCTAAGGTGATTGTCCTCCACTGGGTGTAGTAATGGCCTACTAGTAGGTGTTTGTACTTTAATGTGGCTGTTTTTTGGTTGTGACAAGGAATGGGGGGACATCATAGTAATGTAGAAAATTGATTATTTTTTAAAATGTAAAAATAGTAGTTTATGGTAGAATATAAAAAATATTTGTTTAAAGAAACTAAATATTTCTTAAATTCTACTTGAAAATTCAATTGCATATCAATGATGGGGAACAATTAGAAAAGAAATCTCCCCATATTTCATATAAGCATTTTTCCAATACTAGTATTATCATCTTTAATGAAAAAATAAAAGTATAAAGTATTGAGTCATGAAAAATTATTAAACTTTGGCAGAAGCAAACAATTTTGAAAACATGATAAGGTATGAATTTTAACAACATCAAGATCTTATTATGAATATAATTTCTTAAATCATATAGTAAAAAATGAAAATATCCTGAATTCTGCTAACCCTTAGAAATTGAGTCAAAGGACTATAGAAATAAGCATATATTATCTTCAGCCTCTTTGATGTAGTTTGTAAAGAGGAAACATCTGTGGGAATAAATAGCTCATCTGAAAGCACAGAATGAGATCTTTAATAATCAATATTCTGTACTCACTGAAGTGTATTTGTTTTCTGCTTCTCCTTTTGGTTAACTTTATAATCCTCTCTGTAAATTATGTGGTAAATTTAATCACTAGAGAAGGATAGGTGGAATTAAAATTGGCATAGCGTTTGTGGTTACACGGACCTTGAATGAAACTCCAGCTTCTCAGTATCTGACGGAGGGCAAGTACTAAACCTCTCAGATACCACATATCTATTACTCATGTTTTAAAGAAAGATAAGGGTTCCTATCTTACAGGATGGATGTAAGAATTATTAATAATAAATGCAAAGCCTCTAGAATAAAATAAGTTTTCAAACAGGGTAGCTCTTATTACAACTG
Source organism: Hylobates moloch (assembly GCF_009828535.3). Taxonomy (NCBI): domain Eukaryota; kingdom Metazoa; phylum Chordata; class Mammalia; order Primates; family Hylobatidae; genus Hylobates; species Hylobates moloch. The sequence goes on from NW_026652288.1 coordinate 13,076,038, forward strand.
TACATCAGAATCACCTGTGGTATATATATATATTATTATACTGTAGGTTTTATACAGTATAAAATTTTATACAGTATACAGTTTTATACAATGCGCAGGTTTGTTACATATGTATCCATGTGCCATGTTGGTTTGCTGCACCCATTAACTCGTCATTTAGCATTAGGTATATCTCCTCATGCTGTCCCTCCCCACTCCCCCAACCCCACAACAGTCCCCGGAGTGTGATGTTCCCCTTCCTGTGTCCATGAGTTCTCATTGTTCAATTCCCACCTATGAGTGAGAACATGTGGTGTTTGGTTTTTTGTCCTTGCGATAGTTTGCTGAGAATGATGTTTTCCAGTTTCATCCATGTCCCTACAAAGGACATGAACTCATCGTTTTTTATGGCTGCATAGTATTCCATGGTGTATATGTGCCACATTTTCTTAATTCAGTCTATCCTTGTTGGACATTTGGGTTGGTTCCAAGTCTTTGCTATTGTGAATAGTGCCGCAATAAACATACATGTGCATGTGTCTTTATAGCAGCATGACTTAGTCCTTTGGGTATATACCCAGTAATGGGATGGCTGGGTCAAATGGTATTTCTAGTTCTAGATCCCTGAGGAATCGCCACACCGACTTCCACAATGGTTGAACTAGTTTACAGTCCCACCAACAGTGTAAAAGTGTTCCTATTTCTCCCCATCCTCTCCAGCACCTGTTGTTTCCTGACTTTTTAATGATGGCCATTCTAACTGGTGTGAGATGGTATCTCATTGTGGTTTTGATTTGCATTTCTCTGATGGCCAGTGATGATGAGCATTTTTGCATGTGTTTTTTGGCTGCATAAATATCTTCTTTTGAGAAGTGTCTGTTCATGTCCTTCGCCCACTTTTTGATGGGGTTGTTTGTTTTTTTTCTTGTAAATTTGTTTGAGTTCATTGTAGATTCTGGATATTAGCCCTTTGTCAGATGAGTAGGTTGTGAAAATTTTCTCCCATTTTGTAGGTTGCCTGTTCACTCTGATGGTAGTTTCTTTTGCTGTGCAGAAGCTCTTTAAACCTTTCGGCTGGTGTGGTGGCTCATGCCCGTAATCCCAGCACTTGGAGAGGCTGAGGCAGGTGGATCACCTGAGGTCAGGAGTTGGAGACCACCCTTGCCAACATGGAGAAATCCGTTTCTACTACAAATACAAAAATTAGCCGAGGGTGGTGGCGGGCGTCTGTAATCCTACCTAGTGGGAGGCTGAGGCGGGAGAACTGCGTGCATGCAGAGTTTGCAGTGAGCCTAGATGGCGCCATTGCACTCCAGTCTTAGCGACAGAGCAAGACACCGTCTCAAAAAAAAAAAAAAAACTTTCATATAGATATAGATATATTTCATGAAATATAAACCTTTCATATATATTTTTTCACATATATATTATGAAATATATCTATATGAAAGGTTTATTTTCATATGTAAGCCTTTGGGAGAGGCTGGCATGCTGGAAATTCCGTCAGGTCCAATGTTATCCATGAAGTCAGAGAGCTAGCAGAATTATTTCTTGCTGGGGGAGGTCAGTCTTTTGTTGCATTCAGACCTTCATCTGATTGGATAAGGCCCATCTACACCATGGAGGGTAATCTGCTTTACTCAAAGTCCACCAAATGAAGTGTGAATCTCATTCAAAAGCACCCTTACAAAAACATTAACAATAGTGTTTGAACAACTATATGAGAATTTTGGCCCAATCAATTTAACACAGAAAGTTAAACATCACAGTTATCTAGTCATCAAATTGTCTGTAGCCTTGTAGATGTCACAAGGCTGATTCTTTTTTTCTGGTGAGCCTGTCTGTTTCTTATTGCCACTGTAAAATAAGTACAGTCAGAGGCTGTCAGAGCTGGAAATGTGCTGAGAAATTACGCTGTGCTACATTTTACAGGTAATATTAATATTAAATATTTTACATGTAATATTTCACAGCTATTCTATATTAATATATATGTAATATTTATGTACATATATGTAACAATATATGGAATATTTTGCAACTATGCTATACGTAAATATTTTACATGTAATATTTCACAACTATGCTATATTTTACAGGTGAAGGACATGAGGATCAGATAGGAGTATGGCATTCTCCATGTAAACACTGCATGTTGTTGTGGGGTGGGGGGAGGGGGGAGGGGGGGATAGCATTTGGAGATATACCTAATGTTAAATGACGAGTTACTGGGTACAGCACACCAACATGGCACATATATACATATGTAACTAACCTGCACGTTGTGCACATGTATCCTAAAACTTAAAGTATAAAAAAACAAAAAAGATACAGTGAAGTATCCTGACACTTAGGGTATTCTTGTTATCGCTATCATTTTCCAAATATTCCATTTATATACTGAAAAAAATAAATGCTATTGCTAGGGGCCTAAAGACATAGATTATGGTGGTTTGCAACAAGGATAAAATTTATTTGGAAGTTTATGTTCCACATCAAAAATCAATACAAAATTTTAATCTCTACTACAATATATGTATATATTTGTTTAATCTAAATATCTGTGGTGATTAATTTTATGTGTCAATTTATGTGGGCCATGGTGCCTAGATATGTGGTCAAACACGAATCTGAATGTTTGAGGGTGTTTTGGGATGCGATTAACATTTAAATTAGGGGACTATGAGTAAAGCAGATTGCCCTCCATAATGTGCAGGAATTCTGCAGCAAACAGTTCCTGGGCTTGAACTACAATATTGGCCCTCTCCTGCGTCTCCAGTCTGAGAGACTTTGGACTTGAACTATAACATCGGCTCGTCTCTCGGTCTCCAGCCTGCTGGGCCATTCTGCAGAACTTGCCAGCATCCATAATCAAAAAGGACAATTCCTTAACATAAGTCAATATATTTCTCTCAGATATAGATAGACTAGATAGATAGATAAATGGTAGATAGATAGATACATAGATACATAGTAGATACATAGAAAGATAGATGGTAGATACATAGAAAGATAGATGACAGATAAATAGACCGATAGATGATAGATACATAGATAGATAGATGATAGATACATAGACAGGTAGATGATAGATACATAGAGATAGATAGGGACACATACTAGTGTATTATTGGCTTCTTTTCTCTGAAGAACCCTGACTGCTATAATGCCATAAAATAAAAATTCTCCAAATCTCAGGAAAAAAACAAACAAACGTAATCTACTAAGAACTTGACTTGCTTCAAAGGCATGTTCTATGAAGAATAAACCTCTGCTTTCTGCCAACATACAGACTCTGCATTCTCCTTTTTATTGCAAGACATAGGCACAGAAGCCCTTTCTCTCACAGAAGAGGAATTTCCACAGCCCTCAATTAAGATAGGGTCTACAATATAATTTTTTAAAATGCCATGCTTATCCTGGAAATAACAGAATTTAAAAGTGATGAGTCAGCACTGGAATTCTAGGAAAAGGATGCACAGCTACCATACATCCAACAGAGCTAGTGGCAGCAGCTGACTCGGTGCAGACCCAGGAAGACCCAGCAAAACCAAACAGGGTGAAAAGAAAGCCTGAAAGGCTATACTCAAAGTCAGCACAGTCATTCTCTGGAAATCTAATACAATCCTCTCTGTTTTCACAAAGTCATACGTCCACAGGAGTCCAGCTTCAGATACCTGTATAGCTTTTGGAGAATCCAAAATCAACTAGCAGCTTCTGAGAAAAATCATATTTCAGAATTAGTTTGTCATAAGCATTCAAGCAAAAACTTACACTCCAACTGCACAAAAGCAGAGAGAAGAGGAAGAGGTTAATTAGAAAGAAATGGAAGGAAATAAAATTGACCACAACATACAAAAATGTGTACAGAGTGAAAGTGATCTGGGCTCTGGAGAACAACAGCAAAATAACTGTAAATGCTATTAGGTAAAGAGCAATTATATCATTTGAAGGTCTGGACTCTTTGGAGTCTCCAATGAGTAACTGCGGTCCCAAAAGAGTAAGTGATAGTGTTTCTAACAATTTATGAAGTTGTGGCTTTTTTTTTTTTTTTTAAACTGAAAAACAGAAACCAACCAAACAAAACCCCACAAAAATAAGTCACACTGGATTTCCTCATTAACCGCATAGTTATATGCATAGGGATATACAAACTGTCAGGTCAACAAAAAGTTTGAGCAGAATGATTTTTTTTTTTTTTTTTTTTTTTTTTTGCTATGAATGTATTTTGAGTAAAAAGAATTAACATGCCTGGAATCTGGCTGATCAGGAAAGGTAAAAATGGTAGCATTTCTAATTGCATCTTAGTCATTTGATTATACATCAAACTTGATTGAGGCAATCAATTTCTAAAAAATTATGAAAATTAATTCAACTAATGGTTCTAGTAGAATTTAATACCAAATTGTAATTTCTAGCTTTAATCAAGCATCCTTGGGTTCCAGTGAAAATAGTTTATTGAATGATTCTTTTAAATGCAGTTCTATTTAGCTGTTTGAAGCCTATTCATTGAAACACAAAGTCTCTAATTATTGTGTTCTTAAAACCATATTCATACCATTTTATGATTTGATACAGCCTTTTTGCAAAGGGGCACACACAAGAAAATTATAATACAATGGATTAAGAAATTTCCCTGTTTCTCTATTTTACTAAGTGTGTTTCAAGGCATTAAAAGAACAATATTTAACAAATGACCCACAGAGACTCATATATGTGTTTCCTCAAATATATAATAAAAGGTGAAGGTTTAATATCATTTAATTCCCTAATAACAGATCAAATCCTCAGCATCACAAACATTGTATTGAATCTTTGTGCTTTGAATAAGGTAGTGAAATAATGTCTTTATGGCAATTACAAATAAAGTAATTCATGTAATTATTCTATAATAATGTAATTGTTGCCATGTAGACTATTGACCGCAATTACAAATAAAGTAATTCATGTAATTATTCTATAATAATGTAATTGTTGCCATGTAGACTATTGACCATAAAAAACATTAAGTAATTGTAGGGTTATTTATGGCCTGAAAATTGTCTGGCAATTATACTAGAAGTAATCGTAACATGAAATTCATAGCTTGTTACTTGATTTTTAAATGTAAAATGTATCTTTTTAATTATCGACGTAGGCACCTAACATCTAGCTACATAATTATATCAGGTGCTTCACACAGAATGGAAAAATTGGATACAATCCAGTGAAGAAATATATTCTTCTACTGAATTGTAAGTTCTTGAAAAATTATTTTTTTAAATTGGTTATGTCACTTCATTTCAATTCCACATTTTTAATATTAGAAAGTTTAGTTTAGATAATTATGTGATATTATTTTCTTTATTATTATTATTATACTTTAAGTTTTAGGGTACATGTGCACAACGTGCAGGTTTGTTACATATGTATCCATGCGCCATGTTGATGTGCTGCACCCATTAACTCGTCATTTAGCATTAGGTATATCTCCTCATGCTGTCCCTCCCCCTTCCCCCCAACCCACAACAGTCCCCAGAGTGTGATGTTCCCCTTCCTGTGTCCATGTGTTCTCATTGTTCAATTCCCACCTATGAGTGAGAACATGTGGTGTTTGGTTTTTTGTCCTTGCGATAGTTTACTGAGAATGATGGTTTCCAGTTTCATCCATGTCCCTACAAAGGACATGAACTCATTATTTTTTATGGATGCATAGTATTCCATGGTGTATATGTGCCACATTTTCTTAATCCAGTCTATCGTTGTTGGACATTTGGGTTGGTTCCATGTCTTTGCTATTGTGAATAGTGCCTCAATAAATATACGTGTGCATGTGTCTTTATAGCAGCATGATTTATAGTCCTTTGGGTATATACCCAATAATGGGATGGCTAGGTCAAATGGTATTTCTAGTTCGAGATCCCTGAGGAATCGCCACACTGACTTCCACAATGGTTGAACTAGTTTACAGTCCCACCAACAGTGTAAAAGTGTTCCTATTTCTCCACATCCTCTCCAGCACCTGTTGTTTCCTGACTTTTTAATGATGGCCATTCTAACTGGTGTGAGATGGTATCTCGTGGTTTTGATTTGCATTTCTCTGATGGCCAGTGGTGATGAGCATTTTTTCATGTGAGACTTTCAGTCATGTGTGCACGCACGCACGTGTATGTTTCAATAGATAGCACTTCCTTTGTTCTTTAAAAACATTAACAAGGAAGCTGGCGCCATGTTTGATAAAATTATAAGAACTTGGCACACTTGATATATGTCATTCCTTGCACCAATGTGAAAATTTACCTTCTGAGAATGAGAGATACTATTCTTGGAAGATTGGTTGAGAAGAGTAGTTAGCATTCATGGTTTATATTCATCAGAGATAAAGATCGAAACTGAGAAACCCACTGCTCCCTACCCCACCACTCTCAGCCTCACCACCACCATCTGTCTTGAAGTCCACAGTTCCAATCTGACCTTGTTCAGTGAGCCACTAACGCAACATGCAGACACCCAGCTCACCTGAGACTTCCACATTCTAGTCCCTATAAAGTATTGTACATCTTTATTCTCTTCTCTTTTCTTAACTCTTCCAAGACACAAGACGTTTCCTCAAAATTCTTTTTACTTAATTATGAGAAAAAAGGGCCTCAAACTTCAATCCATTTTAGGAATATTCTTTAGTTTTTGTTCTAAGAGAAAGCTGGCTTTTCCCTGAGGGCCATAATTGCCCTGCCAGTCTCTACAGTGACGGCTGTTTTTAGTCTCTCTCATCCCGTCATCCCTATCATCTCTCTCCCTGAAAGTTGTCTTCTTATGCCAGCTGTTTATAAACCACTGCTTCTTTCCTTGCTCCCAGCCTCCACTCCCTTCACCTTCAATCTGATATTAGTAAGTTTCTTGTCCATTGCCTTGCATTGCTGCTGATTTGTACCATCTACTAGGACAGTTCTGTCTTCTGGATCACTGTCATTCTTAACAAAATGACCCATGTTTTGGTTATTGATTTCAACATATACATAAACAATTCCTCCAAAACTGTGGCTTCTCAGCTCCCAGAATCATTTTCTTCCGATATTTCTGTCTTCTACCTTACACAAGCCAATCATTTGCAGTATGATACTTTAAACCTAAAGAAATATGTCCTTTTGTGATAACTCCCCTGAATAATAGTACCGTTTATTAATAAATTATTAAATATATTTCAGTGGCACATTCTTATATCTCATGCAATGAGTAATTAAAACAAACATCAGACCTTGTCATCTTCTTTAATTATTTAAAAGTCATGGCAGCATAAAGTAACATTCTATCTTTTTTAACCTTCAACATTATGCCTGGTATAAAATATGTGTTAAAGTTCTATTTATCAGTTAAATGAATGAATTACTGATTAAATGAATGTAAATGAAATAATAGTTCCCAGAAGAGAAAAATTACTTCTGATTCCATACATAGCTACACACACACACACACACACAAATGTATGTGCATATATTCACATCTCTCAAAATATATTCATAAATCAGCACATTGTTAACATTTGGTTTTGTTTATTATTGACTTAAAAATCTGTAGACACATTAGGAATAAAACTTTGAAAACATGAAGTCATTTTATAATCCTAAAACTTTGACAGTCATCAAAATCATTTTAGTGCATACCTTCCCAAAGCCTGGGTTTATACAATTGCTTAATATAAAATTATGTTTATCTCTTATATAATTTAAAGATACCGTGACACAGAATCTAGTCATTAAACATTCATCCCCTCCGTGTTGAACATGATCCAACTCTTTATGCCCGGCTGAGCAATGAGTTCAAGACTTACCTAGCCAGAATACCACTAATTCAAGAGGCAACACTAATTTTTTACAGCATGTATATTTGTGGCAAGTACTTAAGTAGTATTTGCATTTATTAATCCTTCCAGAATAAAAGCCTTCAATAATATAATATTATAATTATCTTTCCCCTTCTCCCATGTCTATGTTTAACTCATTTATAAAGAGTCCTCACTGACAAGAACAAATTACTATTTTAGGGAGAGAAACAATTTTGATATTTCATTTCTAAAAAGTCCTTAACAATAATCTATTAAGAGAAAACTGAAATAATGTTTTAAAATTATGCACAGAGGGCAGATCCAATTTACTTAGGAAAATATATTAAAATTATTAAGTTTTTTAATTAGCCTGCCAACACTTTAACAAAATTAGGATGATAAAAATGTTTTCACCCCTTTTAGATATAGTTATCTTTAGGAATTTGGCTTTTTGGTATTTAATGTAATCTCTCCACCTGCAAACTGTGAATAGCTTATGTTAAGGCAGTTGCAATTGTCTTGACAAAGTCTAAATCCAAAATACATCTATTGGAGCATAAAACCTAAAGTGCCATGATTTTTTATGGGAACTGAAAAAAAATTGCCTTCATGTAACAGTGACATGACAGAACTTTTGAAATCTAAGTTTAACCAGACTTTAGATCTCATTCTCTCTTAATCTACTGTATTAAGAGTCATCTTTCCGAAACATCAATCTTATTATTAAAAAACTGTTTTAAACATGCCAAATTTTCCTGATGTTTCACATAATAAAATAAAATCCCCTTCATATTGCATGCAAGTTCCTTATGATATGGCCTCAGAGTTACCTTTTATAATCTGCTTGATTTAGCATCATGTTCCCTCCAAGTATCCACCATTTATGCCACACAGTTACTTGCTGTTTACACAGTATAATGTGATCATTATCAGTTTCATGCTTGTTCCTTCACACATACTGCTCAACTTGCATGAAATACCCACCTTTCTTTATTTGGGAAACTCATTCATCCTTAAATGCTCCTGTCATATGTCAGTCATTGTCCCTTTGAAACATTTCCTTATTTTCATGGTAGAAACCTACTGTTCTCATATTTGTGTAAGTTTTTTCATCCTTTATTTCATTGTATTTTGATTATTGTCTCCATTTTCCTCTACTATGAACTCCAAAAACAACAATGTTCTTTCCTTATCCTTTTTCTCACTGAGCTGGCAATAAAGATTTTTTGAATAATGAACTAAAGAAATTTAGAAGAATGGGTAGTTTGGTGTTTATGTAAAAATTGATAAAAATTTGATTAAAAAATTGATTTAAAAAGTTAGTATAAATGGTCTCTACATCCATGTCCCTCACTCAGCTCCCTTTATTTTTAGCATTTTACATTAGTATGTATGTTTATTACAATTAATGAGTCAATATGGATGCAATATTATCAACTAAAGTCTGTCTATTTATTTAAAATTTCTCCTTTCCATACTGTGTTTCTTTGGAAGGAAGTCACTATGTGTAGCCTAGAACTGCAAATAGAAAAAAACAAAACCTTCATTATAACTGAAGAATTCAACATCTCATTTTCAGCAATTAATAAACCTAACTTGCTGAAAATCAGTAATGATACAGTTGATCTGAACAATATTATCAGTCGACTTGATCATATGACATTTGTAGAATGCTTCATATAGTAATAACCTAATACCATAACTTACTAATAACCTTCTGAGAGTGGTCCTTGGGACATTTTTGTAGAAAGGTTATTAGTAAGTTATTTTTTCATAAACAATAGGCCTGGTCAGCTTAACTACTTTTCATGAGTTCTGGTATTTTATTTACAAATATGTTGTTTCATCTCCATATATATTAGAATGTTTTAAAGTCATCTTTCCATTATTTATTTCTTATTGTATTATAAAGTATGAAAACATACTTTATATGATTTGTATTCTTTTTAATTTGTTTTAAATATGTTTTATTTGTTTAAATGTGCTTTTGAATCCAGGCAATAGTTTACTTTTCTGAACGTTTCATGTGAGCTTGAAAAGAATGTGTATTATGTTATAAACATAAAGAATGTGTATGTTATGTTCTTCAGTTCTAATAAAGGTTTTTTTCAGTTTGCAGTTCTATCAGATTTTGCCTCATGCATTTTGATGCCCTATTGTTAGGTACATACATGTTAAGAACTGTGGTATCCTCATGGGGAATTGACTCCCTGATCATTATGTAATACCCTTTTCTTATTTCATATCTTTCTACCAGAGGCCCAGACAAAAGCAGCAGCAGGGGATCTACCTTGCATGGACCTTTGGTGGTTCAATCTTGAGAGGTTTTATTTTTCCAATTTATCCATTTCATCTAGGTTTCCTAGTTTGTGTGCGTAGAGGTGTTCATAATAGTCTGAAAGGTTTTTTTTTCTTCTTCTTCTTTGTTTATTTTATTTTATTTTATTTATTTATTTATTTTTTTGAGACGGAGTCTTACTCTGTCACCCAGGCCGGAGTGAAATGGTGTGGTCTCCGCTCTCTGCAATTTCTGCCTCCCGGGTTCAAGTGATTCACCCACCTCAGCCTCCCGAGTAGCTGGGACTACAAGCATGTGCCACCACACCTGGCTAATTCTGGCATTTTTAGTAGAGATGGGGATTCACTGTGTTGGCCACACTGGTCTTGAACCCCTGACCTCGTGATCTGCCTGCCTCATCCTCCCAAAGTGCTGGGATTACAGGCACTAGCCACCGTGCCTGGCCTTTTTATTTTATTATTATTTCTGTGAGGTTGGTGATAATGTCCCTTTTGTCTTTCTAATTGTATTTATTTGGATCTTCTCTCTTTTTTTATCTATTAGTCTAGCTAGTGGTTTATCAATCTTATTCTTTCAGAGAACCAACTTTTGATTTTGTTGATCTTTTGAATTTTTTTTGTGTCTTAATTTTATTCAGTCCACCTCTGATTTTGGCTATTTCTTTTCTTCTGCTAGCTTTAGGGTTGGTTTGCTCCTGTTTCTCTAGTTCCTGTGGGCGTGATGTTAGGTTCCAAATTTGAGATCTTTCTAACTTATTGATGTAGGTGTTTAGTGCAAAAAAACCTCTCCTCTTAGCACTACCTTAGCTGAGGTCCAAAGATTCAGGTACATTGTGTCTCTGTTTTCATTACTTTCAAAGATTTTTCTAAAAATTTCTGCCTTAATTTCACTCTTTACCCAAAAGCCATCCAGGAGCAGGTTGTTTAACTCTTCTGTAATTTTACAGTGTTGATAGATCTTAGTGTTGTTTCTACTTTTATTGCACTGTGCTTTGAGAGTGTGGTTAGTATGATTTCATTTTTTTTAATTTGTTAAGATGTGCTTTATGGCCGACTGTGTGTTCAGTCTTAGAGTATGTGTCGTGTTGATGAGAAGTGTGTATATTCTGTTGTCATTGGGTGGAGTTTTCCATAGATGTCTCTTACATCCAATTAGTCAAATATCTAGTTTATGTCCATAATTTCTTTGTTAGTTTTCTGCCTCAATGGTCTGCCTAATGCTGTCAGTGGGGTGTTGAAGTCCCCCAGTATTATTGTGCTGTTGTTTAAATCTCTCTGTAGTTGTCTAATAATTTGTTTTATGAATCTAGATGCTCCAATGTTGCGTGTGTATATTTAGGACAATTAAGTCTTGTTGGATTGAGCCTTTCATCATTATGTGATGCATTTATTGTCCATTTTGATTATCATTAATTTAAAGCCTGTTTTTATCTCATATAAGGATAGCTACCCCTGCTCTTCTTTGTTTTCCTTTGGCTTGATATATATTTATCCATCCATATGTCTATATATGGATTTATCCATCCATATGTCTGGGGTATCCTTACATATGAGATGGGTTTCTTAAAGACAGGATACGGTTGAGTCTTGCATCTTCATACAACTCGCTCATCTGTGCTTTTTAAGTGGACCGTTTAGCCTGTTTACGTTCAGGGTCAATACTGATATGTAAAGATTTGTTCCTGTCATCATGCTGTTAGAGAGTTGTTATGTATATTTGATTGTATAGTTGCTCTGTAGTGTCAGCGAGGTATATCTTAAGTGTGTTTTTGTGGTGGCACATACTGTCTTTCCATTTCCATGTTTTGCATTCCCTTTAGAAGCCCTCATAAGGTAGATCTAGTGGTAACAAATTCCCTTAGCTTTTTAATTGACCTGCCCCTTCTCTCTAGCTGCCTTTAATTATTTTCCCTCAAACTGACCTTGTTGAATATGATGACTATGTGTCTTGCTGATGGTCATTGTGCACAGTATCTCACGAGGGTTCTCTAAATTTCTTGAATTTACATGTCAACCTCTGTAGCAAGATTGGATAATTTTTAATGAACTATATCTCCAAATATATTTTTATGTTGCTTGGTCTCTCTCCTCTTTCTGAAATGCTAGTGAGTGGTAGCTTTGGTCTCTTTATATAATCCCATATTTCTCAGCAGTTTTGTTAATTTATTAAAATTATTTTTTCTTTATTTTTGTCTGCCTGTATTGCTTTCAAGGAGTGGTCGTCAGACTCTGAGGTTCTTTTCGCATCTTCGTCTATTCTGTTGTTATGCTTCAAATTTTACTTTGAAACTCCTGTAGTAAATTTTTTATTTCCAAATGTTCAGCTTGTTTCTTTCTTAAAGTGATTATGTCATTTTTCAACTCCTGGGTCATTTTAGTATTTTCCTTGTATTGGGTTTCAACCTTCTCTTGTATCTCAATGACCTTCCTTGCCATCCAGATTCTCAATTCTATGTCTGATATTTCAGCCATTTCAATCTGGTTAGATTCCATTGCTGGGGCGCTAGTGTGATTGTTTGGAGGTAAGAAGACACTCTGGCTTTCAGTGTTGCCAGAGTTCTTGCACCGGGTCTTTCTCATCTTTAAGGGGTGATGATACTTTATCTGTTTGGAATTGCTGTCTTTTAGATGGAGATTTTAGTTTTTATTGTCATTATTGCCCTTGAGGATTTGGCTGTGGCACAACATGGGTGTAGTTGAAAGACGTTATTTCTGGATGCTTTTACTGGGCAAGGTTCAGTTTCACACTCCTGGGCTGTGTTCTCTAACCTTGGAGTACTGGTTCTGGGTCAGTGGTTTCATCCCCTTCTTCCTCGAGGTCAAGGCCCAGCTGGGCTAGAGAGTCCAACGTTCTCAAAGACCACTGGCAATAGCACTCCATAGGAGACACAGGTGCCACTGGCTGGAGGAGCTCTGGTGGGAACAATGGGGGAATCTTGGGCAGGAGGCACTCCAGCAGGGGGTGGGATGGTGCTGTGGGTGAGGGTGCTCTGGCATGGGATGCCACAGGGGTATGAGGCCCTCTGGTGGGGGTGGGACACAGGCAGTGTGAGCAGGAAGTGTTTCAGTTGGGGTGCCACAGGAAAAAAGCATTTTGGTGAGGGTGCTGCCGGCAGGAAGTGCTCAGAAAGGGCTGCTGCAGGGTCTCAAGCTAAGATGTTCCAGTGGGAGGTTATTAGCAAAGGCACTCCATTGGCGGTGGTGGGGGCTCACTATCTGCAGACATGGCCAGGCAGGGACTCTAGGAAAGACTGGAATCAGCAAAGCAGGCAGATCAGGCTTTCCCTTGTCCCAGGGGAATGATAGTTCTGCTCTTTTCATTCTCTCCAGGGCCACAGCTTACACAGGGCAGAGCCACTTTGTTTTAAGAGGCATTCAGGGTCTGGAAAGGGCATCAACACTGGGCCACCTCACGTGGGCTTCCCAGCTTTCTCTCCCTTCAGTCCCAGAATCTGGATCATCTCTTCAACCACTCTCAGAGCCTTCTCTCAGATGATCTGTTTGGAGTCCTCTGGTATACTTGATATTCTGGTCTGTCTCGGTCAGAGAAGTTCTTCCTGGCTGCATCTAGTTGGCAATCTTGGAATTTCTCTCAGCATTCTCATTTTTAATGTAGATCAGAATCGAGGACTATGTTGTTTGCCTTCTTCCTGAATAATTTATTTGAATGCATTTTTTAGGAAATATCTGCTAGATATGAATTCTGTCAGCATTTTTTATTTGTTTGTTTGTTTCCTGAGAAAGCCTTAATTTTTCCTTCACTTTGTAAGAATAATTTTTCTGAATATAAAAATCTATGTTGGTGTTTTCTTTCTTTTATACTTTGGACATTTCACTCCGTTGTCTGCTTCCTTGCATGGTTTCTAAGATGTTTACTGTAATCTATTCTTTTCCTTCTATAGGAAAAAAAAAAGTTTGTTTGTTTTGTTCTTTCCTACATCTTTTTTCAAGATTTTGTACTTTTCTTTGACTTTCTACAGTTTTAATATAATAAGTCTAATGGTAGTTTTTGTTTCCAGGTTTTGTGGTGCATTGTCTGTCATTATATTTTTTTAACTTCATAGTCATTATTTCTTCAAATATTCCTTTCAAATCTCTTCTCTCATTTTTTTCTTTTTTTTATTATTGTACTTTAAGTTTTAGGGTACATGTGCACAATGTGTAGGTTTGTTACATATGTATCCATGTGCCATGTTGGTTTGCTGCACCCATTAACTCGTCATTTAGCATTAGGTGTATCTCCTAATGCTATCCCTCCCCCCTTCCCCCACCCTACAACAGTCCCCGGAGTGTGATGTTCCCCTTCCTGTGTCCATCATGTTTTTCTTTATGACACTTCAGTTACATTCGTGTTGCACGTTTTGGAATTACCACACAGTTCTTGTAAACCCTGTCCTTTTTTTCCATCTTTCTTCTCTATCTTTGTATTTCATTTCAGGCAGTTTTAAATAACATGTGTTTAAGATTACTAATTCTTTTATATCTGTGTCCAATTAATAAGCCTTTAAAAGCAACCATTTTTGTTACGGTATTTTTGATTTCTATCATTTGTAAAAGTTTCCATCTTCCTGCTTATATTACACACCTTTTCTTTCATGTTGTCCACTTTTTTCATTAAAGCACATAGTGTATTAATTATATTTATTTTAAATTCATTTTCTGATATTTCCAAAATCTATGCTATGTGTGAGTCTGGTTCTCATCCTTGCTTTGTCCCTTCAGACTTTTCTTCCAACTTGGCTTTACTAATGCTTTGGAATTTTTGTTGAAAGCTGGGCATGATGTATCAGGTAATAGGGTCAGAGATAAATAAACCTTTAGTCGGAGATTTTATGTTGATTTGCCTCTGAATTGGGCTGTGTTTAATGTTCTTTGCAATAGTAGGTATCTGAGGCTTCAAATTTCTTTAGTGTTTTTCCTTTACTATCCTCTTTTTTCTTTGTGTTTTCCTAAGAACTCCTTCTTAAAATTGAGTATGTTTCTTGCTACTATTTCAGCTGTCATCCCTATTTATATGGTAGTAAGGATTAGGAGAGAGAAAACATTCAGTAATCACATGATGAGATCTGTCTTTCAAAGGGACTGTATTCATGGGCTGTGACTTTCAAAGTGTTTACAGTCTTTTTTACTGTCCCTTTATTTAGACAACAGACATGCCAGTAGGAGTTACTTTTGATAATTTTCCTTAAGTCTGTGTCAGAGAGGCTTCAGGCAAAGACGTTTTTGCTACGAGCACAGGTCTTCATTAGGAAAACACACAGAGTATATTTCAGATGGTTACTCATTCACTCCGTATATGAGTCTGTTTTCGTGCAACTGATAAAGACATATCTGAGACTAGGCAATTTACAAAAGAAAGAGGTTTATTAGACTTACAGTTCTACATGGTTGGGGAGGCCTCACAACCATGGCAGAAGGCAAGGAGGAGCAAATCACATCTTACATGGATGGCAGCAGGCAAAGAGAAGGCTTGTGCAGAGAAACTCCCATTTTTAAAACCATCAGATCTTGTGAGACTTATTCACTATCACAAGAACAGCAAGGGAAAGACCCACCCCCATGATTCAATTACCTCCCACCAGGTTCCTCCCACGAAATGTGGGAATTGTGGGTGTTACAATTCAAGATGAGATTTGGGTGGGGAACACAGCAAAACCACATCACTCCCCCTGCCAAAGACATGGGTTGATTTTTCTTGTCCTTTACTTAAAAAACCTGATAAAGTCCTGGAATTAAAATCTATAAAGTACAAGGATTTCCTAAGGTTGCAGGTCCCATGATTCTCACTCTCAAGTTAGCCCATAAATTGCCATTTAAATGCTCCTGTCAGTTTCTGGTTCCAGTAGTTTCTCTTCTGGTTAATCTGATCTTGGCTGGACTTTTCTGTATTTTCCTGTCTCTCCAGTTTTCAGTGGCAGTTCGCACTGTGACCTGAATTTTCTGTTGGATCCAGGAAAAGTCATTGATTTTGAGTTTATTCAGCTCTTTTCTATATGAAAGGATGGGAATAATGACCTCTGAGCTCTTCACATGTCAAAGCTGGATTGTACAGATTTTTACTTGTCATTAATAAAATTTTCCTAGTTTGTTCGAGCCATAATGATCCTGAGGTAGTAGAAGTTATCTTATTTTTTTAATATCAATTTACTCAATTCTTTAAGATTACTTCTGCTGAAAACCTAGGGGAATGCCTTGATTGGATGCATGTCATGGGAGATTTAAAACCAAGCTCAATATTATTCCCATTATGGTTAGCTTTAGGAGTTTCAGAAAAAAATCATTAATTTTAATAAGCAGAGAGAGAAACAGCATCAGTGTACTAATCAAGTGACACTATGAACATATTATTTAGTCACAGTGAGTAGTGTCAAAGCCCTGATGTGTCCTTTATGAAGCTGGTTATTTATACACACACACACACACACACACACACACACACACGACAGAGAGAGAGTCATTTCTCTAGAATATAACTGTTAAAATAATGACACTTATAATCTATCAAGAAAAATTGATCTGTGCAGACTATCATAAAACCACTATTATTTATCTTCTATCTGTTTTTATGCCTTGTCTACATATTTTAGTTAGATGGCTTGCTCATTAAGCTATAAGTCATCTATCACTTGGAGATATTTAATAATTGGGAACAAAACAAAACAAAAATATGCCTACAACTCAGTGAAATTGTAAGAAAAATTTCACATAGTATAGTCACTTTTATCTAAAATATTTTATCTTTTTTATTTTTAAAGGGGTGTGTGTGTATGTGTGTATATATATATATATATATATATATATGTCTACATACATAGCCATTTAATAAGATTAATCAGGCAATCCTTTGTTGCCTTGGGTTAAGTCAGTAATTCACAACCAGAGGTCATTATCCTCCACTGAGAGGACATTTGATAATATCTAGGAATAGTTTTGGTTGCCACAAGTGAGAGGTTGCTCCTGCAATTAGTGGATAGAGGTTGAGAATGCTGCAAATCTTCATACAATGCACAGCACAGCCAAATCCAACAAAGAATCCTCTGTGCTAATACGTCCATAGAACTTCACACTAGAATCTTTGACCTAAGTTACTATGTTTGCCAAAATGTTCTTTACTGCTTCTTTATTTACTGCCTCTATTCTCCTTAATAAAGTAACTTCCCATTGAGTCACTAAGTGTATATACACCTCAGTGTATATTAGTTTAGCACGTAATCCTTTGTAAGATGATGTTCATTGCCAAACAGATCTTCTAAGGGAGAGATCCAAAAACATAAATCTGAGTAGAAGTCAGGCATCCTGAGCCTGGCTCATGGTAGAGGACATCTTCTTTGTCTACAAGTGGTGTTGCATGATTAGGAAAGAGATATTTGTGGTAGTTCATAAAGTGTCTCAAATTACACTTTCCAGGCTTGCATTCTAGCTTATATGAACATAAATTCAGCCCTTTATGTTGAATTATGTAAACTCTCATAAAAAACATTCAGTTACTTGTGCACTAGTGAACATTGCAAATTCCAGTTTCCTCAAATCTCTATAGTTTCACCACATATCATTGTGTAGTGATGGGATTGATTTTTTGAATGAGGATAAAAACATGGCTTCAGTACTTTCATTTATACATGCTATAGGTGTTTTTTGTTGTTGTTGTTGCATAGCATATCAGTTTGAAGAAATACAAATTTTGTTTCTTAAATAACTAAAGCCTGCTTATTGAGATTGATGAAGAAATACAATATTATCTTTTGAGGATTTTTTTTTTTTTACCAACAGTGAACTGTACAGATATAGAGTCATTTTGTGTAAATTGAAATAAAAACAAAACTTGATCTTTTAGTAAATAGACTATCATATATTATTTATTTCCAGAGTCTAACAAAATAGTTAACATGCTCTGGGTAAACTATAAATGTTTAGGGATGGATGAATAAATAAATGCATGTGTTAGTTATGAAAAAACACGTAGAAATAGCATAGAAATATTTTCTTCTCTGCCAGCTCATTGCTCTGACATTTTTCCAGTATTTCCTTGAGAATATGAATAATTTTTCTATGATATTTAAAGACTGTTCAGAAAGGTGCTTCAGAGAATACCACTTCCACAAGGAATAAGAAAAGGTGCAAATAATTTTGCTCTGTTGATAACAATGAGAATACTCTAAGTAATCTACAAAATTATACCTTTTTGAGCCTATCAAAGAACTAATCATTGCAAAATAACTTGATGAACTGAATTCAAAATGGTAACTAATTCCTCAGTGGGCCACATAAACTGTTTCACCTTTGGTAGAGTTTATGAAACAAGGTAACAACCAGAAAAGCAGAAAAGAAGGAAACAACCAAATTTTTTATGAGTTCTTAAGGATCACATGTAGGGGAATGTGACAGTTTAGTCTACCTGAATGTTCCAGACACTCTTCTAAGGGCTTGATTGCAGAAGCTGTCTTTGGATGCTCAGGAGAAACATGGAGCAGGCCATAGATCTGAGGGGGTTCTGTGGTGACACAGGCAGGCATATCATGATAAGCCGTTCCTACAGTACAGGTACAAAACCCAAACTCGTGTCTCACATGAAAGAAAGCTGTCTGCTGCTAAGTACAAGCTAGAAATCTCCCCACCACCAGGCCCAGAGAGTGGTTAGCCACTGTTAGTAAAGGCAAAGAAGCCAAACCATCTTTTTTAGAGAACTGTAAGAACAACCCCTCACCAAGTATCATGCACTGGAATAAAGCAGACCAAGTGCTGCAAAATCACTCTCCTCCCATGCCCCCTCAATGTTATACGGTAGTGTTTGACTGTTATAAGGTAGGTAAAGAAAAGGGGAAAAACACTATCTTGGAAACACATATATACATGGGCTACCTAAGACTGAGACCGAAGAAGGAGAACCAAGGATAAATAGAGACAGTAAGTCACTTTGTGTCTCTGGTGTGCAAGGCCCCTTAAAGGCTGACAGCAGAGCAGTGACATGAAGAAAAAACTCTCCAGTGCTACAGTCCATAAAATAAGCAAAAGGTAGGAGTCTGCCATTGATGAAGAAATTTGAGGTCTGTGGTTCACTGAAGAGCAATTCAGCAACAATTAAAGCTAAGCCATCAACTCATGATTAGAGTAATTCAACCCCCTACAATGACAGCCTGACAAAAAAGCTTTGATTACTTCTGAGACAAAGTGATTGGAAAGAGCTTTAAAGAGAAAAAACAGTCAACAAAACCATACTCGGAAATCGCCTTGATATTGAAAATTTTGGGAAACGAATTTTAAACTATGAATAAT
This sequence comes from Hylobates moloch, assembly GCF_009828535.3. NCBI lineage: Eukaryota > Metazoa > Chordata > Mammalia > Primates > Hylobatidae > Hylobates > Hylobates moloch. The sequence continues at coordinate 13,095,389 of NW_026652288.1, forward strand.
CAGTTAAAGAACATAGTGGAAAAGGTAACAACATGCTTAAACAAGTGGATAGCTACAAAGTGATAATCATAAAAAGTGTCCAGTGGAAATAGGAGAAATGCAAAATACGGTATCAGACATGTAGATGTCCTGTAACAGGCTGAATAAGTCAACTGGGCACTGTAAAAGACATAATTTGAAGACATTCTAATAAAAATGATCTAAAATGAAATATAAAGATATTTTTAATTTAGAATAGAGGTTCCAAGAGTTATTAAACTATTATCAGAATGTTTAACATAAATGTAATTGGTGTCCTAAAAGAAAAACAAATGGAAAAGAAAAAGAAAGGTTAGAAGAATAATTGAAAAGAGAGTGGCAAGGATTACATTAAATTAATTAAAACCTATACCAGTAGAATCAAAAGACTCTACTGCTAACTAGGCAGGATAAATACTAAGAAAATTTCCAAGGGCACATTATAGTTAAATTGTGAAGTACAAAAAAAAAAGAATATATTGAATGCAGCAAAGGGGGATAGGAAAATAAAATAAAATATAGGAAAATATATGATAATAACAGCAGACTTTTTATCCAAAACTAGGCATTGATGGGAGGCAAACAAAAGCTGGAAGATTTCTTGAAAGCAGACTTGCTTACAGATAATAGTAAAGGTTTTTTTTTTTTTTTTTTTTTTTTTTTTTCAGGTAAAGTCTACATGACACCAAATAAAAATTTCCATGTACAAAAAAAAAATACAGAAATGGTGAAAATGATATTAAATACACAAAATATTCTCCTTATACTTAATATTGTACATGATAAAAGTGTACTGTGAGATTTATACCAAGTGGCAAAGGAAAAGATCAAATGACAAAGGATGAGAGTGAGAAAAATGGAAAATTATTATGCTAAGATTCTTATATGTTGCATGAGGTGGTATTATGCAAAAGCAGATTCCAATAAATTAATGTACCTTTTATAAACTGAGAACAGCTATTAAGAAATAAAACAGAAATATGCCTACAAAATTAATAGTGAGAATAAGTTGAAATAAAATAATTTCAATTTTTCCAAATACAGCAGAAAGAGGAAAAGCAGAGTAAAATATAAAAGAAATAGCTAGAGTATATTTAATAACTAAAAGTATCAATAATTACATTAAACATACATCTTCCAAATACTCTAGTTAAATGTAGATTTAACTAGATTGGATAAAATAGCAAGATCCACATATATGCTACATATAAGAAATCCACTCCAAATACAGGAAGAAAAGCTAGATTAATAATAAAATAATAAAATGTTACATCATGGAAACACAAATCGACAAATCCTGAGTGGCTACATGAATACAAGGCAAAGCAGACTTAAAAAATACTAGGGATGAAAAATAATTTGCATATGTTACAGAAGTCAATTCATCAACACATAACAATCTTTCTTTCTTTTTTTTTTTTGAGACAGAGTCTCTCTCTGTCCCCCAGGCTGGAGTGCAGTGGTGCCATGTCAGCTCATGCAAGCTCTGCATTCCGGGTTCACGCCATTCTCCTGCCTCAGCCTCCCGAGTAGCTGGGACTACAGGCAACTGCTACCATGCCTGGCTAATTTTTTTGTATTTTTAAAGGTAGAGATGGGATTTCAACGTGTTAGCCAGGCTGGTCTCAATCTCCTCACCTCGTGATCCGCCCACCTCAGCCTCCCAAAGTGCTGGGATTACAGGCGTGAGCCACTGTGCCCGGCCTTAAATAAGTAAGAACACATTCAAAAAATAACTTCAAAGTATATACTGATATAACTGAAGATAAAATATTTATAATAGCATGAAGAACATGCAATACAGATAAATTTCAGAAAACACATTAAGAACTACACAAAAATTCTTGAAAAAAATTGAAGGCCTAAATAAATATAGACATATATGATATCCATGAATCAGAACACTCAATAATAAGATTTCAATGTTCCCCAAACATTATACACACGCACACAACACACACACACACACACACCCCTACACATAGAGAGATATTCTACTCAGTAAAAATTCCAGAAAGGTTTTGCTATAAATGGTCACACTGATTATAAAAGTGTTAGTGAATAATAAAGTACTTAAAAAAATTAAAAAGTTTAAAAAAACTAGAGGGCTGATACCAGCTGGCTTCAATACTATAAAGCTAAAATTATCAAGGCAGTGTGATATTGGCATAGAGACAGACAGACATTTCAAAGAAGTGTCAAGAAATTGATGCACTTTATGTAGCCATTTTATATTTTACAGTGATGCTAGGATACAAATGTTATTTAATAGAGAAAAATTGTATTTTCAACAAATGATATCAGAAATGTTGTAAATATACATGCATACATATGTGAACTTGAACCTTTCTTGTACCCTACACCAACATTTAGTGAAATTTTATCACAGGACTAAATACAAAAGTTAAAAGTATGAAATGCATGATAGGAAACATCAAAGAAAATCTTTCTGACCTTCAATTATGCAAATGTTTTTTGTTGTTATAACTCAAAAAGGCAAATACTATAAAAGAATAAATGATAAATTTTACTTCTTTGAAGTAAAAAATGTTTTGCTCTTTCTAAAAGCTTTTAAGAAAATGAAAGGACAGGCTACCAACTGGCAGCAAATATTTTATAAACATATATTTGGTAAAAGGACTTACATATTGAATGTATAATACTTATAATTCAATAATTAGGACAAAAATGATTCAACATGATAAAAGATTTGAGTATACCCTTCACCAAAGAAGATGTTTGAGTGACAATAAGATAAATAATGCTCAAGTAGCTTAATTTTTCATATTTAAGGAAACATAATTAAAAACACAATGAATACCTCTCCAAAGCAATTATGTTGGCAAAATATCGATGAATAAAAATAACAAGTGCTAGTGAGGCTAACTGAAACTGTTATACATTGCTAGTGTGAATACAACATGTTATAGCCACTTTGGAAAGTGTTTGGCTGTTTGTCATAAATCTAAAAATACATGTTTCATACAACTCAGAAATTTTACTCCTATTGACTGACAATAAAAATATATGTCCACACAAGGACTTTCAGGTGAATTCTCAAGAGTATTTTTTTAATCATTAGCGCCCCAAACTGAAAACAACACCATTGTCTTTCAGATGGTAAATGGACAAATTGTGACACATTTGTTCAATGGCCTACTATGCAATAAAAACAAATACTGATATATGCAACAACATGGATGACTACTAAAATTACTATGTGAAATGTGAGAAATAGACATAAAAGCCTTTATTATCTAGTTCCATTTATAGGATACTGGAAACGCAAAACTATAGTGATCACTCTACGCTTTTTGAACAGAGCAATAGTTTCTTCTGTGAAAAAGTTATATTTTGGTCAATATTAGCAAACACATCATAAACAATATCTATTGTTAGAGATTTCTGACATGGTAAAAATTAAATGTAAGACCTCAACTGCATACTATTTTTGATGGGGACCATTGATATCACTTTTGAGTCCAAGAAATCGAGTTCCTCAAACCACTGCTTCATTAAATTTAAAATGTGTCCATATTTGATTAACTTGTGAAATTCCTTTACTAATGGAAGTGCCCAATGAGATAAAACTAAAAAATTCTTGCAGCAAAATTTCTAAAGTGCATTGTCATAGCATCATAAATATATGATTGATACGTATATGATTGGTTGGATAATTGGATAATAGTAATACAATTTCTTATAATGTTCAAAACTATACATTATTTTAAACTAGAAAAGGACAATCTGTAAATATAACTTTTACTTGTAAAAGAAAAAGAAAAGCTGTGTTTTTTTCCATTTCAATTTAACTTAAAAGTTATATTGTGGGTCTATAAATAACGACTCTTATTCAGCCATTTTCAAAGTCTAACAGTAATTTTACTGGACGCACAGATCATTTATTTCAATTTTATGACATATTCAGGAATATTAATGCCAAAAATGCAAGTCTAATTTAGAAATAAATATATATATTTTTTATCTGGCATAATGTAAGATGCTAGCTGCTGCCCTTCTAAGTTCTAACATGAGTATGTTTATACCTCAATCACACTGTATTTCTATTGTTTTATTTTATTAATTCATATATTTACTATTTTAAAATTCTCTCTATAAATATTATACAAATTTATTAAATAAAGTACAGAAAATGTTTTGTCTCTAGACTTCTTCAAACCCGAGACAAAACAGGTAATCAAACATATTGAGGATTTATTTTCAGTTACCAATGAAAATGTAAAAATAATCCAGAAAAGTCTTAAACTATGAAGAGCTTTAATAATAAGTCATCATGGTGTAATTGGAGAAAAATAAGCACTTCCTGCTTTTGTAAAACAGGTAACTCAATAATTCTAATTTTCAACTTGATTCCCTAAAATTTTACCAATTATGCTTACCTCACCACTTTGGTGCAAGATGAAATAAAATAAGTTATGAAAAATACCTATCAAAATGCCTAAAATCTCTTTTATTCAGAGTTGTAGGAGCTGATTTATACCCCCATGAGAAATTGAGCAGAGTGGACTTGGATTTTCTTGTAGTATTGTAAATCAATTTGTATTATATAAGCCCTCCTGCCTCTGTGGTCTGTTTTCATGGTTCTATTAATTATATCTGAAAAACAGAGCATCACACTGCTGAATTCCAGACCCCAACTTTTCTGACATAATTACATTCAGAAATATACTGTAGCTTAAAAATAACCTACACTATAAAGTCTAAAGTCTAAAAACTTTGTAAAAACTATAAAACGTATTAGGAAAATTATCTCACAAACCTAGTTTCTGCTCAGCTGCAGATCTTAACATCTTGACCTACGTTACATGGAGCACTAATGCTGTCCTCCAGATCCTTACCATGTGGACTGTGGAGTCTGTTCTATCTCTGCTCTTTTCATTATCCACTTCATTTCTGTGTTGGTTTAATTATTCTTGTTTATTTGTTTCCTTAGTTCCAACAGCCTATTTTTCATTTCTACCCATTTCTTCATCATCTCTTTTGAACTCTTGCATCCCAGATTAAAGCTCTTGTATGAAAATGGTAATGATTTCCTCATTTAAAAATATTTGGTGATGTGTTTTGCTGTTATTTGCTTATGTTTCATGACGAGCTGGACATCCTAGCTTCTTGTGGTCTCCCTACCAAAGCTGTGATAGGGTCAACAGTCTAGCTTGTATGTCCTACTGCCAGGCCTTGTAGGAGAGCTAAAGCCTTTCCGGAGCTAGTTAAAACAGTATGTCCTCTTTGCCTCTCATCACTTTGTAAGCCAGGATCTGTAAATTTTGTTATTGGGCTAGTTGACATAAATGAGATACTGTCTCAGTTTGGGTAGACAACATTAGAAAGATGAAATAATTATTAACTATGTGTGGAGTATATTAGAAATATTTGTTACATAAGTTTGAAAAAGATATTTTAATGCCTATGTATTTGAAGCTTAAAGTAAATATTACTTAATAACATCTCTGAAAATCCAGATATGTACCCGTATCAGGTTTTCTTTCTTTCTTTTCTTTCTTTCTCTTCTTTCTTTCTTTCTTTCTTTCTTTCTTTCTTTCTTTCTTTCTTTCTTTCTTTCTTTCTTTCCTTCCTTCCTTCCTTCCTTCCTTCCTTCCTTCCTTCCTTCCTTCCTTCCTTCCCTTTCTTTCTTTCTTTCTTTCTTTCTTTCTTTCTTTCTTTCTTTCTTTCTTTCTCTCTTTCTTTCCTCTTTCTTTCTTTCTTTCTTTCTTTCTTTCTTTCTTTCTTTCTTTCTTTCTCTCTCTCTCTCTCTCTCTCTTTGCTTTCTTTCCCCCTCGCCTCCCTTCCCCTCCCCTCCCCTCCCCTTCCTTTCCCTTCCTTCTTTTTTGTTTTTTTTGACAGACTCTCACTCTGTTGCCCAGGCTGCAGTGCAGTACTGTGATCTCAGGTAACTGCAACCTCCGCCTTCTAGGTTGAACCAATTCTCCTGCCTCAGCCTCTCAAGAGCTGGATTACAGGTGTGCGCCACCACCCTTGGCTAATTTTTGTACTTTTAGTAGAAACGTAGAGACAGGGTTTCACCATGTTGGCCAGGCTGCTCTCAAACTCCTGACCTCAGGTGATCCACCTGTCTCGGCCTCCCAAAGTGCTGGGAGTACAGGTGTGAGCCACTGCACCCTGCCAGGCTCCTTATTTCTATAAGGGAAGACTGATATCATCTATTCACCCTCTTGAAGAGTCCAGTGAGTTAAGCAATGATTAAAAATAGCAAACATAGCATTTAACAGATGGTGTTGTCTCCCCTGGGATAAACTCAGTATTAGGTTTAGAAACCTCAGCAGACGGCCGGGCGTGGTGGCTCACGCCTGTAATCCCAGCACCTTGGGAGGCCGAGGCAGGCGGATCAAGAGGTCAGGAGATCGAGACCATCCTGGCTAACATGGTGAAACCCCGTCTCTACTAAAAATACAAAAAATTAGCCGGGTGAGGTGGCGGGCGCCTGTAGTCCCAGCTACTTGGGAGGCTGAGGCAGGAGAATGGCGTGAACCCCAGGGGGTAGAGCCTGCAGTGAGCTGAGATCGTGCCACTGCACTCCAGCCTGGGCAACAGCGAGACTCCGTCTCAAAAAAAAAGAAACCTCAGCAGACACGACCGGAATCACATAGTTTTCTGTATATGCCTGTACATTTGCTATGTAATTTTAAAACAATCATTGTCATATTTATTTGGGACAATTTTTTTCTTGATGTTATAGGCAAGTTGATTACAGACTCATTAAATTTTTATGACTGAAATGAATGATGAAAATTATCAGGTCCAATTTCATGCTGAAGGCTGCAAAAGCTTATGTTTTAATGAAAACACATAGATATCCCTGCCCGTGTTGAAACTTTCCAGTGTCCACTTTTTATCTGCCCCCACACAGCAGTGTCCCTTCCATTTGGGGGCATTTCTAGTTAGTTAATAATTTTCCAGTATCTCTCTAAAGTGCTTTCACACTCACTTATATAGGAGAAAGAATTTCCTGATTAAAAAATTATCTATCCCAGAAAATGCCCTAGAGATTTATGTTAGCAATAGCTCCACCTAACAGTAATCTCTAAAGGCAAATTAGTGTGTACTTTTTGAAGAAATTGTAAGTTACTACTGAGTAAATTTGTAATAATTATGTGATATTTTGGCGATGAAAGGCATTAAATGAAAGAAATCTGGGCACAGTTTTCCAGGGTTATTACAACTAAGAATAAGTTTCCATTTATTAGGAAAAGCCTGTAGTTTAAAATATACAGTTAGACATTGCTTAATGACAGGGATATATTCTGAGAAATGCATAGTTAGGCAATTTCATTGTGCAAGCATTATAATGTACTTATACAAACCTAGAGGGTCTAGCCTACTACACACCTAGGCTATATGGTAGAGCTTATTGCTCCTAGGCTACAAATTTCTAAAGCATGTTACTGTACTAAAGACTGTAGGTAATGGTAACGCAATGGCATTTGTATATCCAAACACACCTAAACACAGAAAATGTACAGTGAAAATACACTATTATAATTTTATGGGATTACTGTCATATGTGATCTGTTGTTGACTAAAAATTCTATATGTTGCATGACTAATCATTTATTCTGGGAGTATATGAAATTTGTTAACATTAGTCTTTAGGTTAGTAAAGGATAACAATTAAAATGCAATTTATCAATTTATCTGACAAACCATAACCCTTCTGACAAGTAATCACTTGTCAGATTCTTAACAAAAGTAATTATTCAAAGTTTTCTCTAATATAACAAATGACTAAATATCTCCATCTAGTTGAATATTACACTCAAGCCAACATTTATTAAACAGTTATGTATGTCAATATTCAGTAATAAAATATTTACAGCCCAACTGTTCATGGATAAAAATATTTAGAAAGATTAATATTCAAACAACTAATTACATTAGTATCCAAATACTCATACTATCCAAATACTCATAAAATAATTGATTTAGAAGGAAGTGTGAATTATTTTGAGGAGGTTAAACAATTACTTCAAAGGATAAAGGAGCTGAATATTAAAGGATAAATATAATTTTTTATCAAATATAGGAATCTGGCTCAAACCCTCCTTTGAAATTGTCAGACTTATTTTGTAAAATAATAAATATTTAAAATCTTGCCAAAATATGAGTAAATTGAAAATATGTTTGCTTTACTAGAAAGAAGTATATACTTATTTCTAGAACATTTAGGTATATTTTAAAAAGATAAGTAATAAATCATTCTGACTGTATTTCCTGTGTTTATTTTTATCTAATTTGCCCAAGCATTTTTCTGAGGGTCTGGGTAATGTAACTCAAAAAAATCAATAAATAACCAGAGCCAATTTCTGGACTAATTCCAGGAAGATGATGACTCAAAATCATCTTTCATCCCCTTCAACTCAACTCTAAATCAGCCAGCTGTCTTGAGGCAAGCAGTTCCTGAGTCTTGTGAGCGACTGATTAGGAAGGACAAGTTTAGCTCTAGAGAAATCCAATAAAACAGAAGTGGTACAAGGCTCTTGTGGCCAGTGTCCAGTGTGACTGCTAGAGGCCATTTTAAAAGGACCCCAGTGTAAAGAAAAGAATGTAATATGTATATGTGAATCTATATATCATCTATAACTATCAACTCCTAGAAAGAGCCTGGCCTACAGAATTGTAAAAACCACATCGGTCCTATGTGAGTTTGCCTGACCTGCCTCATCTCCAAGGAGCCAAAACTGTCTAACTCCTCCTACTCTTGAGGCTAGGAAAGCTGAGAGCATTGATACCTCTATGGGGATTTGCATCCTGCTTGTTGACAGAGGGCCAGCCATCTCTATGTTGTACCACTTGCAGAAATGCCACGACTCAAGGTATTTCAACCAAAGACTTGGGCTCCAGTGAGCAAATAAGAGAAGTGACACTATATAGGAGGATTCTTGCAGTCAAATATAATTAACTCAACGATAAGGAAAAAAATCACATAAACTTTAAGATGGGGAAAACATTTTCTTACAAAGAAAAAAATTAGAGTAGTACAGTATATGTTTTTTTCATTTACAACATCAGAAGCTAAAAGGTGGTAGAATGACATCAAAAGAAATTCAGTGATGCAAAATGTCATACCCAACAAAACTATCAGTATCTAGGAAAAAAAAAGGATGTTGTGGATATTCAAGAGTTTTATCATCCATGAATTTGAGTTCAATACTTGAGCAAGGACTCTACAAAATATTTTTTAACCCTCTACAATGAGAAAAAAAATTTTAAGAGTAGCCGGGCGCGGTGGCTCACACTTGTAATCCCAGCACTTTGGGAGGCCGAGGCAGGCGGATCACGAGGTCAGGAGATCGAGACCACGGTGAAACCCCATCTCTACTAAAAATACAAAAAAAAAAAAATTAAGAGTAAAGTGGTCAGTAATAAAAATGTAAAATATATAGCAGTACATTATAGCTAAATATATATATATACACATATAAAATAAATGTACAATTGTCAACTATTATATAGTGTAATTGTCAATATAATATAATTTAATGTAAATATATTTATATAGATGAGAGATTATAAAGGAAATTTTAACAATAGACTAAGTAAAAATCTATGTAGACACTGACAGAAAAATAGAGAAAACAAGCATTTTAAAGGTATCACATAGGGTGAGTAATGGGAAATGATGGCATCAGAGCATATTTGTGTGGAAAAATACTTAGTATTATGTTAAACAAGAAAAAGATGAGTTTTATTATTATCAGAATTATGCACCTTCCTCAGAATTTTCAAAAACATATTGACTAATTGGGGAATCTTATCAATTTCCAACCCATTAACTGATTTACTGTTATTTTCCATAGCACTTATTTCCTGACATTTTATATTTATTTGCATCTTTGTTAGTGTTGGTTTTTGTATTAGAATAATTAGGATATAAACTGTATTGTGTTAAGAACTTTGTCTATTTCAGGCTTTGTCTTAGTCCCATGCCAGGCAGAAACATGAACAATAAATAAATATTTGTAAAGCAAATTTATCATTTCGAAGTTTAAAAAGTTAATGGGTAATGTAATGGAGAAGCATTCTACATTTACAAAGTTGTCAATGCGAAATATAGAATCAATAGAAATTTGACAAAACCAGAAAAAAATCATCAAAATGCAAAAAAAGAAAATAATCAAGAATATAAATTCAAACACAGAGTAAGTAAAGAAAAACAACAACAACAATAAAACCTCCTTAGAACAACAGCAACAACAACAAAAAGCTGGACAAACTGAAAATCGATGTCATTTTTTTAGGATACGTCATGGAACAGAGGGAAACCTGTCTCCTGGAAATGTGGCGTGTCTAGGGAGTCACAGCTGAGATCCTCCTTGGATTAAAGGCTGCAGGTGCCACAAACAGGTAGGAATACTCAAGTGGTAATCTTGAAGAATTACTGGAAGCTGAGGGTAGTCTAGGATGTGAGTGAAAACCTCCTGTGGGCCTCAGTCTCAGGGAGGGGTCACCCTTTTCTGGGCTTTACCTCCAGGAACCTTATCTTGTTCTCACGGTGAAGAACCTATAGTTTCCACTGTGGCTCTGGGGAATGGGAGGGGACAGAGGTAGGGACACTGTTAAGAGAATAAAAATATAAACCACAGACTTGAATATCGTATTTGCAGAACATATATGTTATAACAAACTTGTATCCAAAACATGGAAGGAACACTTTAAACTCAACAGTAAGAAAGGAAACAACCTACTTAAAAAATGAAAGAGATATGAACAAACACAAAGAAGACATACAAATAACAAATAATCACATGCACGGTCCTTAAATGTAAATTAAAGCAACAAGATACTACAATATACCTATTAAAATGGCAAAACTCATAAACCTAGTTTCTGCTGAGCTGCAGATATTAATATCTTGACAATATCTATATACATTATATATAATACATTATAATACATCATATATGATGTATACCATATGGTATACATCATATATGATGTATACCATATGGTATACAGATGTATACCATATGGACAGATGTATACCATATGGTATACATCATATACTATTATATTATAATATATATCATATATATATAATGGTATATGATGTATACTATATATATATATTATATATTATACATATATATATATTATATATACTATATATATATATATTAACATATATTATAGTATTTAATATATAATATATAATACATATATATAAAATATATAATATATAAAATATAAATATATACTATATATTATATATAAATTAATATATATATATATATATTATATATAATATATGTATATATAATATATCTATATAGTATATACTATACATTATATATACTATATATTATATGATACATATACTATACATTATATAATGTGTAGCATATGTATTATATATTGTATAGTATATAATTATACTATACAATAATTATATAATATATAGTATACTATAATACAATATATAGTATATATATAATATTATATATATATATATAATAGCAAATGCTGGCTGAGATGCAGAGCAACAGTAACTTTCACTCATTTCTGGTGTGATTGTAAAATAGTATAGCCACTTTGGAATATCCTTTGGCAGTTTCTTACAAACTTAAACATAGTTTTAACATATAATTTAGCAGTCACTCTTCTAAGTGCTCTAATACTTTTAAAATATATCCACAGAAAAACATTGTATCCGTTTGTTTTTCGCAGTTTTATTCATAATAGTCAAAACTGGAAGCAACCAAGATGTCCTTCAGTAGGTGATTTGAGGCATGGTGGAATATCCATATAAAATAACACTCTTCAGAATAAAAATGAATTGGTTATTAAGCTATGAAACCCAAAGGATTATAAATCATGCTATTATAAAGACACATACACACGTATGTTTATTGCGGCACTATTCACAATAGCAAAGACTTGGATCCCACCCAAATGTCCATCAATGATAGACTGGATTAATAAAATGTGGCATGTATACACCATGGAATACTATGCAGCCATAAAAAAGGATGAGTTCATGTCCTTTGCAGGGACATGGATGAAGCTGGAAACCATCATTCTCAGCAAACTATCACAAGGACAGAAATCCAAACACCGCATGTTCTCACTCATTGGCGGGAATTGAGCAATAAGAACACATGGACACAGGGTGAGGAATATCACACACTGGGGCCTGTCAGGGGGTGGGGGTCTGAGGGAGGGATAGCATTAGGAGAAACACCTAATGTAAATGATGAGTTGATGGGTGCAGCAAACCAACAGGGCGTGTGTGTACCTATGTAACAAACCTGCACGTTGTGCACATGTACCCTAGAACTTAAAGTATAATAATTTAAAAAAAGAAAATACATGGATAAATCTTTAATACATATTGCTAAGTGAAAGAAGAAAGCTTGGAAAGATTATAAGCTATATGATTCCAAATATATGTATAACATTCTGGAAAGGTAAAACCATAGAGACAATAAATAGATTAGTGATTGCCAGATGGCAGGGAAGAAAGTTGTGGTGGGAGGATTGAATAGATAAAGCACAAATAATTTTTTTGTTTAGGGCAGTAAACCACGCTGTATGATACCGTAGTAGGTTATACATGATACTGCATTTGCAAACCCCATAGAACTTTATAGCTCAGCCAATGAAACAATGTATGCAGATTTAAACAAAAATCATTTAGGAGATTGGAGGATTCCACAATGGAATGCAGAATGTGATAAAATAATCTGTTTACCAAATGTATTAAATGGTGTTATTGAAAAAGGTGGGGGAAATGGTACTGACTTAAATAACTTTGGAAATGAGTGGTCTGCAAGACTATAAACAAGAGGTACTGTACAAATTCACTGTATGTCATTTGACAAGTTTGTGTCCCAAAGAGGTATAGGTTAACAACTCTGAAATTACTATATATGCTTAATTGAATTTAACAATTGTATTTGCATCGCAGATCAAGAGACACAAGTTTCTTGCTGTTAGAATGGGATGTTACAGATAAAAATTGGGAGAGGAGAGAATGATCTATACGATTATAGATTAGGATTGGGCGTGATTATGAACTACTGTTTAGCTTCATATATGTATAGATGGTAGCATATAGAAATATTTATAGATATGTGCATTTATGTATTTGTGTCCTGACAGAGGGCAGAGAGAGCCCATTCTACAGGGAGGGAAAAATAAATCTTAGCTATGGTCAAATTTTTTACCTCATAAATCCATTTTTGCCTAGAGCAAAACACTAGCTTTTTGTATGTTGTGTACCAGGAAGGGGTGATGCAATGAAAGAGTTTTTGGAGCAGGTGTTAAAGGCAGGGAGCCCTGGAGAGAGTTTGAAACTAAAAGATCATCAAGCTAAAGGAAACTAAAGGAAAAGGGCCATGCTGGGCAGAATTCGGTAAATGGATGTTTGATGCATCCCAGCAGAGAGCTTCTCTAGGCTCTTTCTCTTCACAGTGGTTAGCACATGCTGTGCTCCGTGGGGCCACAGAGCACTTGACAGTCACTCTGCATTAAGTTTTCCTACCAGGTAAGTCATATGAAGCAACAGGGAGCAATGAGGGTTAATCCTTCCCTGGCCTCTATGAGTAAGAAAATCATCAGCATCCCAAAGTCCAAAGAAAAGAGGCTAGTATCAAACAAACAAACATAAATAAACAAAAACGCTTCCTCATTAGCATGGCTATGCCTTTGCACAATTTTCTGATTACCTCTGCATCAGATTCTTTTTGAACACAATGGGAATATTAATACCTAACCAAACCAGGGCACAGTGGCTCATGCCTATCTCAGGGTGGGAGGTTGCAGTGAGCCGAGATTGTGTCATTGCACTCCAGCCTAGATGACAGAGTGCGACCCTATCTCAAAGTAATAATTAGTAATAATAATACCTATCTGAAGGTTTCTCTTCATTTAAACTTTTTAGCAATACAATAAATGAACAAATTTAACCAGCAGTTGTTTAAGAGAAATGGAACTCTAAATGAGCAATAATTAACATATTAACATACCCAGATTCTCTTGTAATCAAGTAAATACAAATTAAAAGCACAACAAAAAAATCTTTTAGGATTCATAACGTTGGTACTTTTATCATTTGACAGTATCAAGAGTTAGGTAGGATGCAGGAAAACAGGAATTCTCATATACTGCCAGTAAGAGTATAAATTATGGCAATAACTTTAGAAAACAATGTGGCAATTCTGTTACAGTTTTGGGATGTGCCTGATTTGTGGCTCAGTAATGCTAGTCCTTGATAATGCATCTAAGAAAAACTCTCACAGGTACAAAGGAGTCATGCAACAGTCATTCTCTGATCTAACAAAGGTTGGAAACAATCTGAATCTATGCTGTCTGATCACTTGTAGTATATATTGTTGCGTGGAAACATAAAAAGTAATAGGTATGTAAAGGAATACATGGAAATAAAATATTTAAATTTCTGGAGAGTGGTTATCTTCTAAGAAAGAGTGAAAGGAATAAGGACATTCAGTGCGTTTGTAAAATGTTTATACTTTAAGCTGGGAGGTGGGTAGATGTAATCTTATATTTTTATCTACAAACTTTTTAAATTTTTTAATGATTGTGAATAAATAATGAACATATGTGTAGGGTACATGTGGTATTTTGACACAAACCTACAATGTGCAATGATCAAATCAGGATAATTGGGGTACAAATCACCTCAATTATTTGTCATTTCTTTGAGCTAGGAACATTCCAATTCTACTCATTAAGTTATTTGAAAAATACGATGAATTATTGTTAACTATAGTCAGCCTATTGTGCTACCAAATATTAGATCTTATTCCTTCTGTCTAATTGCATATTTCTGTACCCATTAACCATCCTTATTTTATACTCCCTCCCTACTACTCTTTTCAGCCTCTGGTAAACATTCTGCTGTCTATCGTTATGGGTTCAATTTTTTTTTATCTCCCAAATATTACTTAGAACATGCAATATTTGTTTTCTGTGTCTAGTTTATTTCACGTATAATGACCTCCAGTTTCACCCATGTTGTTACAAATAACAGGATTTCATTCTTTTTTTTATGGCTGAATAACATTCCATTGCATCTATGTACTATATTTTAAAATCCATTAATCTGTTGATGGACACAAGTTGATTTCATATCTTAGCTCTTTTGAACACTACTATAGCCAGCACTTTGGGAGGCCAAGGTGGGTGGATCACAAGGTCAGGAGATCAAGACCATTCTGGCTAACACGATGAAACCCCGTCTCTACTAAAAATACAAAAAATTAGCCAGGTGTGGTGGTGGGCACCTGTAGTCCCAGATACTGGGGAGGCTGAGGCAGGAGAATGGTGTGAACCCGGGAGGTGGAGCTTGCAGTGAGCCAAGATCATACCACTGCACTCCAGCCTCGGCAACAGAGCGAGACTCTGTCTCAAAAAAATAAATAAAATGAATACTACTATAATAAACATGGAAGTGCAGACATCTCTTTGATATACTGATTTTCTTTCATTTGGATATATATGCATCAGTGGGTTTGCTAAACCATGTGGAAGTTTTATTTTTAGTTTTTTGAGGAAACTCCGTAATATTCTCTATAGTGGCTGTAGTAATTTACATTTCTGCTAGCAGTGTATAAGGGGCCGATTTCTTCACATTTTCACCAGAACTTGTTATTGCCTGTTTTTTGAATAAAAGCCACTTTTACTGGGGTGAGCTGATATCTCATTGTGGTTTTGATTTGCATTTCCCTGACGATTAGTGATGCTGCAGAGAATTTTTTTTTTTAAATAACGCTGTTGGCCATTTGTATGTCTTCTTTTGAGAAATGTCTTTTTTTTATTATTATTATTGTACTTTAAGTTTTAGGGTACATGTGCACAATGTGCAGGTTTGTTACATATGTATCCATGTGCCATGTTGGTGTGCTGTACCCATTAACTCGTCATTTAGCATTAGGTAGATCTCCTAATGCTGTCCCTCCCTCCTCCCCCCACCCCACAACAGTCCCGGAGTGTGATGTTCCCCTTCCTGTGTCCATGTGTTCTCATTGTTCAATTCCCACCTATGAGTGAGAACATGCGGTGTTTGGTTTTTTGTCCTTGCGATAGTTTACTGAGAATGATGGTTTCCAGTTTCATCCATGTCCCTACAAAGGACATGAACTCATCATTTTTTATGGCTGCATAGTTCAAACCTTTTGTTTATTTTTTGATTAGATTATTTGTCTCCCCTCCCCACTGAATTGTTTGAACTCCTGATTTATTCTGGTTTTTCTGTTGTCAGATGGGTGGTTTGCAAATATTTTCTCTCATTTGTGTATTGTCTCTTCACTTCGTTGAGATTTGATTATTGTGTATGTTTAGAGATAAGGGTCTAGTTTCATTCTTCTGCGTATAGTTATCTAGGTCTTTCCAGCATCATTTGTTAAAAAGGCTGTCCTATCCCAGTGTATATTCTTGACACCTTTTCAAAAATAAGTTGACTATAAATATGTGGATTTATTTCTAGGTTTTTTATTCTGTTCCATTGATCATTGGTCTATATGTCTGTTTTATGCCAGTACCATGCTGTTTGGATTACTATAGCTTTGTAGTATAATTTAGAGTCAGACGATGCCTGCAGCTTTGTTCCTTTTCCTCAAGATGGCTTTCACTATTCTAGTTCTTTTGTGGGTTCATATAAATTTTAGAATTATTTTTCTTATTTCTGTCTTTGGTATTTTGATAGGGATTGCATTGAATCTATAGATGGCCTTGGATAGTGTGAACATTTTAACAATATTTGCTCTTTCAACCAATAAACATGGAATATCTTTCCATTTTTTTGTGTCTTATTTAAATTCTTTCATAAATACACTAGAGTTTTCATTGTAAAGATCTTTCACTTCTTTGGTAAGCTTATTCCTAGGTATTTTATTTTATTATTATATTATACTTATTATATATTATAGAATTTTAATATGCAATACATATATTATAATTATATAATATATAATATGTATAATTGTATTATACTTATTGTATTATAATATTGTATATTATTGTATTATAATATACAATGAATATAATTATATAATATATAAGTATAATATACATTAATATAATAATCATAAATTATAAATAAGTTATGATTATTATATCATATATAATTTATTATATAATATATTAATATATTTTATTATAAATGGAATTACTTTTTCAGATTGTTTGCTGTTTGCATATAGAAATGCTACTGATTTTGGTATGTTGATTTTGTATCCTGCAACTTTACTGAATTTGCTTATCAGTTCTGATAGTTCTTTGGTACAGTATTTAGGATTTTCTAAAAATAAGATCATATCAAACAAGGGTAGTTTGAATTCTTCCTTTCCAGTTTGGATGCCCTTAATTTTTTTCTTTTGTCTGATTGCTCTAGTGAGGACCTTCGGTACTATGTTGAATAACAGTGGTTATTCAACAGGGCATCTTGTCTTGTTCCAGATCTTAGAGCAAAAAGACTTTCAGTTTTTCCATGTTTAGTATGATACTAGCTTTGGGTCTGTCATTGATGGCTTTCATTGGGTTGATGTATGTTGTTTCTGTACCCAGTTTTTAAGGGTTTTTATCATGAAAGAATGTTGAATTTTACCAAATGCTTTTTCAGCATCAATTGAAATGATCATACGGTTTTTGTCCTTTATTCTCTTATTATGATGTATTATCACATTGATTCGCATATGTTAAACCATGCTTGAATCCCTCAGATTCAAGGATGTGACCCACTTGGTCACAATGAAGATCTTTTTAATGTTATTGAATTCAGTTTTTAAGACATGAGGCCTTTCAAAGTGAGGAGTTCCTCTGCCCGGCCTCCCCACCATCTGGGAAGGGAGGAGTGCCTCTGCCCGGCCGCCGCCCCTTCTGGGAGGTGAGGAGCGCCTCTGCCCGCTGCAGCCAGGTCTGGGTAGTGAGGGGCACCTCTGCCTGCCGCTGCACCGTCTGCGAAGTGAGGGGCGCCTCTGCCTGTCCGCCGCCCCATCTGGGAGGTGAGGGGCGCCTCTCCCCAGCCACCCGCTCTGGGAGGTGAGGGGCGCCTCTCCCCAGCCACCCGCTCTGGGAAGTGAGGGGCGCCTCTCCCCAGCCACCCGCTCTGGGAAGTGAGGGGCGCCTCTGCCAGCCCACCGCCCTGTCTGGGAAGTGAGGGAGGCTCTGCCCGGCTGCCCCACCAGCTGGGAAGTGAGGGGCGCCTCTGCCCGGCGGCTGTGCAACCCTCCAAGTGTGAAGTGACAGCCTTGTGTGTGATCTTCCTGCCCTCCCCAAGTTTGCATTTTCGACATTAAAGCTTACTTTTTAATTAAAAGTTTTAAATTGGAGAATTAAAAAAAAGAGAGACGGGGCCTTTCAGAGTTGATTAAGCCTTCAGGACTTCTCTTGGGGATGGGATTAAGCCCCTTTTAGAAATTGCTTCACTTAATGTTCAGCTCTCTTGCCTTCTGCCTTGTGAGGACACAGCACTCCTTCCCTCCGAAGGATGCAGCAGCAAGGCACCATCTGGGAAGTAGAGAGCATCCTTTGCCAGATAACAGAACCTGCCAGCACCTTAATCTTCGACTTCCCAGCGCCAAAACTGTGATATAATTTCTGTTCTTTATAAATTACTCAGTAGTATGGTTTGGCTCTGTGTCCCCCACCCAAATCTCACTTTGAATTGTAATCCCCATATGATGTCAAGGGCAGGAGCAGGTGGAGGTAATTGGATCATGAGAGCTGTTTCCCTCAAGCTGTTCTGGTGGTAGTGAGTGAGTTCTCATGAGACCAGATGGTTTAACAAGCATCTGGCATTTCCTCTGCTTGCACTCTCTCTGTCCCGCCACCCTGTGAAGAAGGTGCCTGCTTCTCCTTTGCCTTCCACTGTGACTGTAACTTTCTGGAAGCCTCCCCAGCAATGTGGAACTGTGGGTCACTTAAACCTCTTTCCTTCAGAAATTACCCAATCTCAGGCAGTTCTTTATAGCCGCGTGAGAATGAACTAATACACCCAGACTCAAGTATTTTGTTATGGCAGCACAGACTAAGCCAATACTATTCCACAGAATACTTGATCAGTACTCAAAATGCTTGGGACCATCAAAAACAAACCAAGAAAAGGCTGAGGAATTATTACCAAGAGGAGCTTAAGGAGACATGGCAGTGAAATATCATGTGGTATCCTGAATGGAATCATAAAACAGAAAGAGGCAGTAAATAAAAATAAAAATATTTGAATAAAGTACAGATCTTAGTTAATAATAATGTATTAATATTGGTTCATTGATTATAACTACTGTACCGCACTAATGCAAGATGTCAAAAATGGAAAAAATGGATATAGATATATGGGAACTCTGTACTACCTTCACAATTTTTATGGATCTGAAAATAGTTTATTTTTAAAGACAATTAGTAAAGAGTTTAAAATATATTGTGTTAGCAATTAATATTGGATGTAAGAGAATTTAGAGAGAGCGTAGCAAGGTGTTTATGTAAAAGTTATCATAAGATGGAACTCTTGAGATGAATCATCAAGGGCTTAAACATAAGTTTAGGATGACTGGGGTTTCCAATCAAGAGGAAGAGCATACAGTGTATACCCACTACCTGAGATTCAATAAATACCCCACAATCTCCATTTGTGACAGAATGAAGATACCAGAGGGAATGATATATTTGAGGCTGGTGAGCTTGTAAGGAAATGAACAGGCAATAAGAACAAGGATGATCATAGAGGGTGTTATGTGGCATTTATAGGAGTCCAGGAGTAATTAACTTTTGGTGTGTTTGGATTATTGTAGGAAATCTGGAGACCAGAAGTATACAGTGTAGTTGATGTGTGGCTAGTCTAAGGCAACTGCTGTAGGTTAAATAACTCAAATACAAGGGAATATAAAATAATCTTTGTAACTATTCAAGCATAATAGGAGAATAGCATGTTGAAACAAAACGACATTTCTCACTGGCAGATGCAAGCAAGGCTAATAACATATTAATGTTTTCGTGTTTTTATACATCTCTAGAGACTTGTTAAAGGTCAAAGCAAGAAATTCATAACTGAATTCAGAACAACAGGCATAGTTGCTTTAGCTTGAAATACCTAAATGAACCCCAACCTTAAGAAGTAGATATCAGTAGATTTATTCAGATACTAGATTTAATTCCTCTATGAAGTTTAACATTTTGATATTTCAAAATTTACTGACACTTATTTTATGGCACAACATAAAGGCTAAAGAGGAAGTTGAGATTTTTACACCTGCTGTGCAGTAATGAGTGACCTCCTTCTCCACTGTGTCAGGAGAGAGTACATGAGATCTTGGACTTCCATTCCCACATGGAGGTAATGAGACACTCCTCCATCTTCTAGCTGGAGTGGTGTGAGAGGAGGCTTTATGCAGTGTCACAAATTTCAGCAGTGCCCAGTAGTAACAAAGCCAGACAACCTTGGTGTCAATGTAGGACACATGGGACAGGGTAAAAAGGCATTCCTGTCCCTCCCAGCCAGGTGAGTATAGTAGATGCTTAGTAGACAACTGTAACTCCTACACATTTGAGCAGAAATAGGGAATTTTTACCGCTTGGGTATTAATGGATGCTGAATATGGTGTGTGGTCTTCTACCCTGCATAGCAATAAGGATGCAGTACCCAGCTTTTTTCTGATGGAGTAGTGACAGAGAAGTCAAGGTAAACCCAGGTTTTAAATAAGATTGAGAAAAATTATAGCATACTATGAAAACAGCAAGATTTCCATAAAAAATTACCCATCATATCAAGAAGCAGAAAAGTCTATACTTAAAAAAGAATGATAATAGATGCCAATACCAAGATGATGGTGATGATAGAATAATCTGACAAAGATTTTAAAGCAATTACTATAAAGTGCTTCAATGAACAATTTTAAACATGTTTGATAAAAATAATCAAAAATAGAAGATCTTAACCAAAATAAAGTTTCAGCAAAAAAAGAAGATATAAAAACTAAATGGAAATTGTAGAACTTAAAAATAAAAATTAAAAAATCATGCTGCTATAAAGACACATGCACACATATGTTTATAGCAGCAGTATTCACAATAGCAAAGACTTGGAACCAACCCAAATGTCTATCAATGATAGACTGGATTAAGAAAATGTGACACATATACACCATGGAATACTATGCAGCCATAAAAAAGGATGAGTTCATGTCCTTTGTAGGGACATGGATGAAGCTGGAAACCATCATTATCAGCAAACTATCGCATGGACAAAAAAACAAACACCGCATGTTCTCACTCATAAGTGGGAATTGAACAATGAGAACATTTGGACACAGAAGGGGAACATCACATGTTCCAGCCACCATGCCTGGCCAGAACAATCTTAAATAAATAGCCACAGAAAGATTTCTAAAAAGGAATCAATAAAAGAGGAACATTGGAAAATCAGGAAGAAATAAAAAGTGGAAAAAGGAAAAAATACAATCAAATACATACATTTTATTATCCTTTTGATTTTTCTAAATAATGTTAGGTACTTAAAACAAAAAAATTGTGATACTATATAATTTGACTCAAATATATTTAGAAGCAATATTTGAAACAATTATAAATGGTGGAAGGTAAAAGACCGTACCAGGATATAAAATTTCTAAATTTTACTCAAATTGTAGAATGCTAGCTCCAGTAGACATGACAAATTATGTATATATAATGTTTTACCAAGAACAACCATAAAAAATTTATATAAATTCACTCAAAAGCACTATGGATAAATAAAACTGAAATTTAAAATATTTTCAAGAATCTCTTTTTGTTACCAACACCAGGCCGTTTTGGTTACTGTGGCTTTATAGTATAAAGTTGGATAGTGTGATGCCTCCAGCTTTGTTCTGTTTGCTTAGGACTGCTTTGCTATTTGGGCTTCTTTTTGGTTCCATATGAACTTTAGAATAGTTTTTTCTAATTCTGTGAAGAATGACATTGATATTTTGATGGGAATAACATTGAATCTATAAATTGCTTTCACAAGTATGGCCATTTTTATGATATTGATTTTTCCAATCTATGAACATAGAATGTTTTTCCATTTATTTGTGTCATCTCTGATTTCCTTCAGCTGTGTTTTGTAGTTCTCTAACTGGCTAGCCATATGCAGAAGATAGAAGCTGGACCCTTACTTTTTACCATATACAAAAATTAACCCAAGATATATTAAAGATTTAAATGTAAAACCTCAAGCTATAAAAATTCTGGATGACAACCTAGGTAATACACTTTTCTACACTGGCCTTAGCAAATAATTTTTGGCTAAGTCCCCAAAAGCAACTGCAACCAAAACAAAAATAGACATGTGGGACCTAAGTAAACTAAAGAGTTTCTGCACAGTGAAAGAACTATCAGCAGAGCAAACAGACAAACTACAGAATAGGAGAAGGGAGAAGACATTTGCAAACCATGGATCCAACAAAGGTCTAATATCCAGAATCTATAGGGAATGTAAGGAAATCGATAATAATAATAATAACCCCCATTAAAAAATGGACAAAAGACATGAACAGGCTCTTTTCAAAAGAAGATAGACGGCCAGGCACGGTGGCTCACGCCTGTAATGCCAGCACTTTGGGAGGCCGAGGTGGGTGGATCACGAGGTCAGGAGATGGAGACCATCCTGGCTAACACAGTGAAATCCCATCTCTACTAAACACAAAAAAATCAGTCAGGCTTGGTGGCGGGCGCTTGTAATCCCAGCTACTCGGGAGGCCGAGGCAGGAGAATGGCGTGAACCCGGGAGGCGGAGCTTGCAGTGAGCCCAGATCCCGCCACTGCACTCCAGCACTCCAGCCTGGGGGACAAAGTGAGACTCTGTCAAAAAAAAAAAAAAAAAAAAAAAAAGCAAAAACGAAAAAAGAAGATATATAAGCAGCCAACAAATGTATGAACAAATGCTCAGCATTAATCACCACAGAAATTCAAATCAAAACCGCAATGAGATACCATCTCACACCAGACAGAATAGCTGTTATTAAAAAGTCCAAAAACAATAGATCTTGATGAGGTTCCAGAGAAAAAAGAACACTTATACACTGTTGGTGGGAATGTATATTAGTCCAGCCACTATGGAAAGCAGTCTGAAGGTTTCTCATTGAACATAAAACAGAGCTACCATTCGACCCAGCAGTCTCATTACTGGGTATATACCCAAAGGAATATAGGTCGTTAAACCAAAAGACACATGCACTCATATGTTCACCAGTGCTCTTTTCACAATAGCAAAGACATGGAATCAACCTACATACTCACGAAGGATAGATTGGATAAAGAAGAAAAATTGATGCATATATACCATGAAATACTACACAAGCCATAAAAATGAATAGAATCATGTCCTTTGCAGCAACGTTGATGGAGCTGGAAGCCATAATCCTATACAAATTAACGCAGGAACAGAAAATCAAATACCACATGTTCTCAATTATTAGTGAGAGCTAAATATTGAGCACATATGGACATAGATGTGAGAACAATAGACACTGTGGACTGCCAGTAAGTGGAGTGGGAAGGTGGGTTAAAAAACCAGCAATCAAATACTATGCTCATTACCAAGGTAATGGAATCCATACTCCAAACTTCAGCATCGTGCAATATTCCCATGCAACTTATCTGCACATGTACTCCATGTATCTAAAATAAAAGTTGAAATTTAAAAATAAAATACAATACTAATAATTATACTTCACAGAAATTATATAATTATAATTACATATTAGTATATACTAGTAATTATATATATAATTGTATATATAAAACTAGTAATTATATATATAATATGCTAATAATACTTCACAGAAAGTATATAAATTAATTTTAAAATCTCAAATAACATAGAAGAAAGCAGAAAAAAGAAAATAGAGATACAAAATAGACAATAAAAAGAAAAAAATTAAAATGATAGATAAGCTCTACAGTATAAATAACTTTAAATGGTCTAAATGCACAATTAAAGAAATTGGTGGTGTAGATTTAAAAAACAGGACTCGAGGGTATGCTTTTCATAAGAAACAGCCTTCCAATATAATGAGGAAAGTTAAAAGTAAAATAATAGGGAAAAATATATAAATGTTAATGAAATTAATCAGAAGTGATTAAAATAATATTACCAGGATAGAGTGAAACATTACTTAATGATAAAAAGTTCAATTCACCAAGAAAAATAGCACTTCTAATTATGTATGAATCAAACAATAGAGCTGTAAAATATATGAAGCAAAAACTGACAAAGCTGAAAAGAAAAATAGGAAATTTCACAATTACAGTGGAAAACTTTAACATTTCTCTCTCAGCAAATGATATAGAAATTAGGCATAAATCTGCAATGATAAAAAACTCAAAACATGATTAACCAATAGGATCTAATCAACACTAGACAATGAATAATACACAGTATTTTCAACTGCCTATATAAATTATACTAAATTAGACTACATCCTGGACCAGAAAAGAAACCTCAGCACA
Organism: Hylobates moloch; assembly: GCF_009828535.3. Lineage (NCBI taxonomy): Eukaryota > Metazoa > Chordata > Mammalia > Primates > Hylobatidae > Hylobates > Hylobates moloch. The sequence continues at coordinate 13,119,884 of NW_026652288.1, forward strand.
TTTCAAAGAATTAAAATTGTACACAGTATATTTTCCCTCTACAATGGAATCAAACTAGAATTCACAAACAGAAGAGCTAGTTATAGTGGCATGTGCCTGTAGTCCTAGCTACCAGATCAGCTGAGAGAATAAATCAATGGAATTGAAGAGAGAATAATAGATAAATTAAAATGAAAGAAAATATGGTTCTTTAATTATCAATAAAATTGACAAAGATCTACCAAAATGAGAAAACAAAGAGAGAAGACACAAATCATCAACATTAGGAATGAAACAGACCATAGATATTGAAAGATTAATTAGAAAATACTGCTGATAAACTTACACAGATGAAATTTGAAAACTTAGGTGAAATTTACCAATTTCATGAAAAGCAAAATTTATCCTGACTCATCTAATATGGCATGGGAATTTGAATGGTCCTGAATAGGTAATTAACAAAATTAAATATATGTATTTTTTCTAACCAAAAAAGATAATATCCAGACTCAGTTTTCACTAAGAGTTTCTTACAAATATTCAGAGAATTAACATAAACTACACAAATAATTTTCAATAAATAGAAGGCTTCCCAACTCTTATTATAAAGGTATTATTACCTGACACCATGACCAAAAATAGCAATGACAAAGAAAACTACAGATCAATATAAATGCAAAAATTCTTAACAAAATATTATAAAATAGAATTCAGCAATATATAAAAAGAATTTTATACCACGTCCAAGTGAGTTTTACTGTAGGGTTGCCAAGATGGTTCAATACTAAAAGATCAATGTAATCTACCATATGAAAAGGTCAAAAAGATAAATCTCATGATTATATCATTTGATGCATAAAAAGTTTTCCAAGATTCAGCACTCATTTATTATAAAACTCTCTGAAAAATAACAGAAGGAGCTTCCTCACAAAAATCATTTATGAAAGATCTACAGCTAGTTATTATATTAAATAATAAAAGATTGAATATTTGAGAGCAACGCAAGGGTATTTACCATCACTGTTGCTATTAAACATAGCAATGGAGGTTCTAGAAAGAGTAATAAGGCATACGATGGATATCAATTGCTAACAGATTTGAAAGAAAGCAAGCTATCTCTATTTGCAGATGGGAAAAGGTATGTGTAAAAAATTATGAAAAACCAACAGAAAGAAAATAAAATCTAGAATTAATAAATGATTTTATTAAGGTTATAGGATGCAAGAAAAATATGAAAAGTCAGTCTTACTGGTATATACTAACGCTGAGCATCTAGAAACCTAAGTGATAAACACAACATTTACAATTGCAGAAAAACTGAAATGCTGATGTGTTAAACTTTATAAAACCTAAACAGCAGCTCTAGCTATAAGTTTCAAAATGCACATGAAAAAACAAAAAGACCTACAACCTACATAAATAAAGAGACATGCTATGTTTGTGGATTGAAAGACTCAACATTGTAAGATACCTATATTCCCCAAATTGATCTTCAGGTTCAGTGCAATTTTAATTAAATTCTAGGAGGGTTTATTTTATTTTATTTTTTAGAAATAGACAAGCCTTTTATAAAATGTCTATGGAAAAAAAACATATACTCGAATATCTCAAACAATCATGAACAAGAAGAATAAAGGGAATTGTTCTACCTGATTACAATACTTATTATATACATATAGTAATCTAGACTCTAGCATTGGTGGAAAGATAGAACCATAGATCAACTGAATAAAAGAATACCATGCAATGGTCCCATGCAAGGGTGACTTACTGTTTTTTGACAAACGCACAAAAACAATTCAATGGAGGAGAAATAGTCTTTTCTATAAATAGTGCTGGGACAATTGGCTATTTCTATAGATTGAATGTTTATGTCTTCACCAAACTGATATATTTAAACCTAATCCACAATGTAATAGTATTTGGAGGTGGAGACTTTGGAAGGTAATTAGGTCATGAGGTCCGAACCTTCATTCACAGGATTAGTGCACTTATAAAAGGGTTTCAGAGCGCCCCCTCACCTTTTCTGCCATGTGAGGATACAGTGAGAAGGCCCTCTATGAAACTGGATAGAGGCCTTCAGCCACTAATTCTACAAGTGTCTTAATTTTGGACTTCTCTGCCTGCACAACTCTGAGAAATAAATTTCTGCTGTTTATAAGATACCCATTCTACAGTAATCTGTTATAACAGTCTGAGAGGACTAATACATATATCCTCAGGCAAAAAGAATTAACATCAACCTAATATTCACACATTAAACAAAAATTAATTCAAGATGGATTATAGAATTAGATGTAAAATGTAAAACTATAAAAAATCTGGAAAAAACCATGGGAGAAACTCTTGGGGAACTCAGGCTTGATGAGCAAATTTAGATCTGACACAAATATTATGATCTATGCAATTTTTAAAAGATGATAAATTGTACTTTGTCAAAATTAGAAACTTCTGCTTTGTGGAAGACCATGTTAAGAGGATAAAAAGACAAGCTACAGACTAGAAAGCATTTGAAAAACCACGTAACTATTAAAGGACTCATATCTGGAATATATAAAGAACTCTCAAAACTCAACAGTTTAAAAAAAAACAGTAAAGAAAAACAAAAACTAAAAACTAGCCAGTTATAAAATGGGTGAAAGCATGAACACATATTTTACCACAGATGATATCCAGAAGGCACATGAAAACATATTCATCATTATTGGACCATCAGGCCAGCAGAAAGAAAGACCACGATGAGATATCACTACACACCTACTGGAACAGCTAAAAGAAAAACAAAACAAAACAAAAAAACACTCATGATACCAAATGGTGGTTTGAATGCAGAGAAACTAGATTTCTTATACGTTGCTGCTGGCTTTCTAAAACAATACTAGAAGAATAGTTTTGCTGTTTTTTGTTTTGCGGTTTTTTTTTAATGTAAACTTACGCTTATTACATTATCCAGCAATCACACTTATGGACATTGTTTTAAGGAATGGACACTTGTGTCTTTATAAACTCTAGTACAAGATTGTTCATAGTAGCATTATTTATACTAGAAGAAAATCTGAAAAAATAAAATTTCTCATAATAGACAAATGAATAAACAAACTGTGATAGATCCATAACATGAAAAACTACTCAATAATAAAAATTAAATAAGAAACTATTATATATCTAATGACTTGAATGGATCACAAGGAAATTATGCTGAGTAAGAAAGAAAAATCCAACATGAAAATGTCACATATTTTGCAGTTCTATTTATGTAACCTTCTTAAGATGTCAAAATTATTGAGAGAGAAGATAGACTATTGTTTGACAGGGGTTGGGGATGGTGTATGAGAAAGAGGTGGATGTGAACTTAGGGGGGTTGCATGAGGGAGATCACTGTGGTAATAGAAGTGTTCCTTGTCATTATTGTGGTGATTACACAAAACTACATGCAATAAAAATGATATAGAACTATACACACACATTGTACCAATATCATTCTCAATTCCTTAGTTTCAATATTGTGTTATAATAACCTAAAATGCGACTGGGTAAAGAGAACACAAAACCTCTCTGTATTTTATATTTGTTTGTGACTTCCTATAAATCTATAATTATTTAAAAATTATGTATATGTAATATATTACATATTTTATATATATATATGTGTTGCATTAGCTTATCTCTCAAGTTGTGAGGGTTGAGGAAATTGATATCAGTGTCTGGAAAATTGGATAATCATTTTAAGCTGTGTCAAAATATTTTATAAAACTTTTGCCAGTGAGAATTTGGGAAGCACATTATGAGCCTTTGAGGCTGACAGTTCTAGAGGAAATAACTGGAAATATAGGGTTAATGTAATCCTAGGCATAATAATGGTCACCTTAAAGATGTTCACATCCTAATCCCTGGAATCTGTGAATGTATCATCTTTCAAGGCAAAGAAGAATTAAGACTGCAGAATGCATTCGGAGTACTAATTCACTCACCTAATAGGTAAAATAGGCTGATTATATTGGACAATATACAAATAAACCCAGTAAAACCACAGTGATCCTTAAAGGTCAAAGAGGCAGGTGGAAAAGGAGAACCAGAAAGGTGCCATTGTGAGAAGAATTCAGTTGAACATTGCTAGCTTCAGAGACGGATGAAAGTGTACATGAGCGGAGGCCAGTGAGCAGCCTTCTAAAAGCTGGAAAAGGCAAGAAAATGGATTCTCCCCAGAGCCTCTAGAAGGGAATACAACCCTGCCGACAACTTAATTTTAGCCCAATGAGACTCATTTTAGATTTATGGTATACAGGCTGTTGGATAATAAATATATGCTTTTTAAGCCACTAAGTTTGTGGCAATTTGTTACAGCAGAAATAGAAAATGAATACAGTGAATACACTGTATTAATACACTGTATTAGCTACTACTGGCTGTGTTTGACAAGGTATTACAAGAAAGAGATGCACTCAGAGTAAACTTGGCCAGATTGCGGGTATAATGAAAGGAAATGGAAAGTCCAGCACTTTTCCTTTTTTTTTTTTTTTCCCCACTTCAAAGGGGAGTTAATAACACCTGTTTACTCCGAATGAAAAGTAGCACTGTAAAAGTCCTTGAGCTGTGGAAACACATTAAGAAGATGCTTTTGCTAAAAATCAGGTAAAGAGTGTGGCCTTAGCATTAAAGCTTGAGACCCTCAAAGTAGCTGCCACTAGATTGAGGTAGTAAGTGCAATCATGTTTGTGAAAAAGAAAAAAAATTGACAAGTAAAATATGTAGAAAATGACTCTATGCAGCTATTGGAATATAGAACTACATCAAAACAAATCAGAAGTTAACTGTGTTTTTGCAGGAATTGTATTTCTAAAAAAAATGAAATAAAACATTAAGCCCAAGATTAAATTGCCTTTGACCATAAAATAAGTAAAACAATCTTAAGCCACCAATTTTCTTTGAGTAGAAAACAATTTTCAAAATTTCTATGATCTTTTGGACTCACAAATACTCCAACTTATACTTCATACGTGGCAAGAGAGGATAGACAAGGAAGAATGTTGTAGAAGGCAGGGACATGAATCAGAGAAGAGACACGGGAGTTCTTTCCAGGAGCAAAATTAGGAATAATGAGGAAATGTACCCCCACATCCATGGACAAGGACACCCATAACCATCTCTTTCACAATATTGCAGCATTGTGGATGCTCTGTTTGTCCCAGCTTTTCTGCCCTGCATTTGTATATGGGGGATGGAGGCAGATAACCTGACTTCTTGTTTCTGTGCATTGTCTAGCAAGTCTAGATTTACACTCAGAAGAGGGTTTATTGAATTGGACTATGGCATGAGTCAGAAAAAAAAAACCACAACATTTATTATGTGAAGACACTGGGATTTGAGGCTGCTTGTAATATCTGATAGCAATATTTATCTTTATTAATTTAGATTCATTAGCATAAAGTAATAGTTAAAGCCATGGAATTTGATTAAGTAAAAAGGAGAAAAAATCAAAATTTCTGATTGAATGATTTAAGTCATCTCAGGACCTAATCTTTTTTTTTTTTTTTTTTTTTTTTCGCCCAGGCTGGAGTGCAGTGGCGCAATCTCGGCTCACTGCAAGCTCCGCCTCCCGGGTTCACGCCATTCTCCTGCCTCAGCCTCTCCGAGTAGCTGGGACTACAGGCGCCCGCCACCACGCCCGGCTAATTTTTTTTGTATTTTTAGTAGAGACGGGGTTTCACTGTGGTCTCGATCTCCTGACCTCGTGATCCGCCCGCCTCGGCCTCCCAAAGTGCTGGGATTACAAGCGTGAGCCACCGCGCCCGGCCATCATTTTTCAGTAGGATAGATGAGACTCCATATGAGTCCATGTAAGCTGAGGATTGCCAAAGTCCCTGGTACCCCATTCATATGAATTACCTATAATAGGCATCCCTGGAGTTACACAAAACAGCTGTCCTGCTAATAGGATCTAGACTAAGCTAGGGGAACATTATTACGGAAAATAGAATGAAAATAAACAAACTTTAAAAAATGAAAACAACAGTATAATCCTGTAAAATTGCCCCCAACACAGATTTATAATCAAATTTAAGACTACTGAAAGCACAGTAAGAACTTAGCATACAAATTTCAAGCAGATAAGCTGCCTTTGTACCTTCTCTGCAGCAGATTTTGCTCTGAATCAGTTTCTTCATTTTAGTTTTTTACATGTGACTTTATGTGTCTTTGTTTTTACTTCGAGTGCTCCTGATTTTTAAAAAGATATTATCTTCGACAGGATGAAGTACAGGACAAAGTACATTTCCCTTCAGTGTACAGTTTGCAACAACTAATTCCTTTGTCTCTCTGCCACCTCTGAAATCCAAGCTACTTATAAGATTTCATCATTCAGCAGTCTGTTCTTAGTTAAAATATTTTAAAATTAGATATCTTTAGATATCTAATTTATTTACTAATTAGATAGTAAATAAAAAAAGAACAAGAAATATCTTTTATCGTAGTAGAATTTGGAAAACTGAGTGTTCCAGATTTGAAATGCAATAGACAGAAAATTCCACTCTCTATATATCTTTGTTTAAGTGTTTTGTGTGTGTGTGTAAACATACGCTCTGCTTTATTGAAGATTTTCTAATTTAGGCTTAAAGAGATAAAGAGTATGTCCCAATGGAATTGCACCATTCTTTTTATTCATTAATTATGAATTGGAGAGTAAAATAAATTGACTGTATTATCAGTTCCTAAGCACTGTATGTATTTGTATCCTCTACCTAATCTATATGCAGATACTTAATGTTCTTCCTCTTTGTCCAATTATTTTCTCTATTAATATTGTGCTTAGTAGGAAAGTGGAATATGTCCCAGCATACATTCATCCTTTGTCATTTTTCTCAGACAGGATTCTATAATAATAATTTCATAGATTGCCTTTTATTATTTGATTGATAGCAATTGAATGTAACTATCATGGATAAACACGATATTTCTTACATAGCTCTGAATTCCTTTTTTGTGTACATCATAAACTCATGATATCCAGCCTTTAACTCCCCGAAAGTCCTTTCTCATTATGGTCATGGGTAAGTTTTCACTTTTATTTTTATGAAAATACCCCATGACAGTGGCAGAAGATGAGAAAATATCTTGTTGAAATGAAAATAGGGATTTAGAAAAGAAAAGAAATGGTTTGGTTGTGTGTAACTGCACTGGAGAAGGAAAAGGAGCCTTTTGCAAGAAGTTGTCTGATAGATAAGGTAAGTTTTCTCATTTACAAAATTGAGTGCAGAATGGAGAGCTATTAAATAACTCATATAAACTTCAATTCAAGAAACATGTTCTGAGTATTAATGTGTGCCAGGTAGTTTTATATGTGGTTCAATTTAGCTGTCTTTGAAACCCTGCAAATGAGCTGGTAGTAGCCTTGCTTAACAGATGAAGACATTGATGCTCACTGGATCCAGGTGGTATGTCCAGAATCATTGGAGGCAAATGAGAGCTAAAACTGTGCATGCTTTTTTCCCCTATATATATTCCACTGTTTTCTTAGAGTGGAACATTTGTGTAGACTTGCTGTAAGACTCTGCTTTCTTGGGTGCCATTCCTCTCTGGCATATAGTGTTAGCATACACATCTCTGGGTAGAAAAAAGTAGAACTGTATTTCAAAGTCTACTTACTCCTGAATTGGGTAGGGTGCTTCCTGAACAAGGGAGGAAATGTGGACACTACACGGAGTGGTCTCTGACCACAATGGCTCCACCATGTGACATGTGGCCTTCAAGATTATGCTGACGATGGACCATGTCTGCTGTGCAAAATACTCAGTGTCTGAAAGGTGAATATTTTACCGAAGTTTGTAGAGCAGAAAGTGCTTGAAATAACGAGTGTAATAATTATAAATGATGGGATAGAAATCAATCCTGTACAGACTTCAAGAAATAGTATTCAAAAGTGTGGTTCAAACTGCAAATTGTTTCTAGAGATCGCGTCGGAAATTGTTAACGTCTGTTATTAGGAACAATTGATTACCTTTCAGAACACGTATTGGTTTTTGTGTTTCGTTTCCTTTGGTTTAGTTTTTGTAACATCGATGTCAGGCTATTTAAAATATTGTGAAAGTGACAGTAGTCAGTGAGTAATGAAGGATAATTCTTTTATCCCTTTCTGTTGTTCATATGATTAGTATTAAGAGAGAATGCTGTGCAAAATGGGACTGCCACCAACACAGAAAAGCCTATCGTCCTTCATTGTTACCTAATGACAAGTTTGTTTATTGGTGGAAAAAGTTTATCTGGCTACGTTATATGGTATGTAAATTTGATTTTCTGAGCAACACATGCCATATATTTATATCTGACTACTTTTGTATAATAATTATATTTCTGAAATTGTATTTTGAAAATAATTGAAAAATAATAATTTACTCAAATCTTAGCAAGTTACTTTGTGGATATTGAAAAACTAATTCTAAAGTTTATTGAGAAAGGCAAAAGATTCAGAATAGTCAACACAGTATTAAAGAACAAAGTTGAAGGATTGCCACTACCTGACTTTAAGTCTTATTATAAAGCTGTAAGAATAAAGACAGTATGATAATGGTGAAAGGATAAACAAACAGAGGAAGAAAACAGAATGGAGAGTCTGTGAACAAACCTACTGATCTATAGTCAACTAATCTTTGTCAAATGAGTGAGGACATGTCTTTCCAATAAATGGTGCTGCGGCAAACTGGACATTCACATGCAAAATGACAAATCTAGACACTGACATTATAAGCCAAGATGGATCATACACCCAAATGGAAAATCATAAACAGAAAATTTCTAGAAGAAAACAAGAAAATCTAAGCTGCTTGGAGTGTCATGGTGAGTTAGTAGATACAACACCAAAAGCAAGATCCATGAAAGAAAAAAGTTAAGTATGACAATTAAAATTAAAAAGCTACTCCTCTGTGAAAGGCACTGCTGAGAGAATGAAATGACAAATCCCATACTGGGAGAAAAGATTTTACAAAACATCTTTTTGATAAAGGACTTGTATCCAATATGTACAAGGAACTCTTAAAACTAAACGATAAGAGATCAAACAACCCAATTTAAAAATTGGCAAATGATCTGAACAGATACCACAGAAGATATACAAATGGGAAATAAGTGTATTAAAAGATGTTCATCATCATGCATCACTAAATAAACACAAATTTAAATAACAACGAGATACCAGCACACCACTGTCAGAATGGCTAAAATCCAAAACACTGAGAATACCAATTCTGTCAAGGACGTGGGCCAGCCTGAATTCTCATTCACTGATGGTGGGAATGCAACATGATTCAGCTTCTTTGAAGGCATATGATTTATGCCTTCTTCTCTTACTGTATGATTTATTAATTGCACTCCTTGGTATTTAACTCATTTACCAAAATGAGTTAAAAACTTATGTCTACACAAAAACCTGCATGTAAATATTTCTAGCAACTTTGTTCACAATTACCAAAACTTGGAAGTAACCAAGATATCTTTCTGAAGGTTCTTGAATAAATAAACTATAGTACATCTATACAATAGGATATTATTCAGTGCTAAAAATAAATAAACTATCGAAACACAGAAGACATGGAGAAACCTCATATGCATATCGCTAAGTGAAAGAATCCAGTTCTAAATGGCTACATGGTATACAATTCAAACTGTATAATATTCTGGAAAAGACAAACCTATAGGAAAAATGAAAAGATCAATGCTTGTCAAAGATACAGAGAGGGGAAGTAAGGATGAATAGGTGGATCACGGGGAATTTCAGAATAATACCGAAACTATTCTGTATAATAATATAATGGTGATATATGACATTATGCATTTGGTCAAATCCATATAACTGGACAGTACAATTTTTCTTCAAACTTAAAAGTGTTCTAAAAAATAATCTATTTAGTAAAAAATTACAGAACCTGAATTATTCATTATCATTAACTTATTATTGATTTAAAAATAATGTGGTTTATAGACAGCAGATTTTTAATAGCATCTGATTTGCAAGATGCATAAATAGCTAAATTCTTAATTATATATACTTTGTACTGAAGGTAATGGACATATCAATGAATACTTAAATATCTTAATTTTTATTATTTAGTTTTTTAAATTATAAGCTCCATGTTTTTATATAAATTTTAATTTATGATCAACATGCAAGAAATTGATTTTTTAGTCTGATCCTTAGATTATAAATTGGCACACCACATCAAATAGTTTTAACTATGATCTGGCAGATTTCAATGGTTTTAGTGGTGATAACTGATAACATATTAGATCCATTCTTGGTGAAAGTATGGATTTATCAATGTATTTTATTACCACCTTTAAAACAGAAATCATCAGCTTTTTGAGGAGTTCTATATGGTATTCAATAAGAGAATATTGTTGCAAAGACGATCTGATTTTCATAACAAAACTAAAATAAATGTAAAAGATACTCATTTACTTATTAAAAACTCAGTGTTTAAGGAAGTGTTAAGATTAATCAATCAAAGTAAATATAAACCAGAAAAAGAAAGGTAGGAAAGTCCTTGATGATTAGCCTTTTAGTAAGGAGGAAGTAACAAAGGACAAAAAACAGTAAAGGGGAACAGAACACTATAGCAAAGTGTCACACAAAAGGGCAACCAGATTACAAAATTGCAGAAGGTATACTGAGAGAACTGAGAGGCAAAAATGAATACTTGACATTGTCATAATAGAAAATAGGAGCTAAATAAATAAGAATTTAGGCCTTGTCAAATTATGCATTTTAAGATTTTTCTAGTATGATATTGGCTGTGGGTTTGTCATATATAGCTCTTATTATTTTGAGATACGTCCCATCAATACCTAATTTATTGAGAGTTTTTAGCATGAAGGGTCGTTGAATTTTATCAAAGGTCTTTTCTGCATCTATTGAGATAATCATGTGGTTTTTGTCTTTGGTTCTGTTTATATATGCTGGATTACATTTATTGATTTGCATATGTTGAATCAGCCTTGCATCCCAGGGATGAAGCCCACTTGATCATGGTGGATAAGCTTTTTGATGTGCTGCTGGATTCGGTTTGCCAGTATTTTATTGAGGATTTTTGCATCAATGTTCATCAAGGATATTGGTCTAAAATTCTCTTTTTTGGTTTTGTCTCTGCCAGGCTTTTGTATCAGGATGATGCTGGCCTCATAAAATGAGTTAGGGAGGATTCCCTCTTTTGCTATTGATTGGAATAGTTTCAGAAGGAATGGTACCAGCTCCTCCTTGTACCTCTAGTAGAATTTGGCTGTGAATCCATCTGGTCCTGGACTCTTTTTGGTTGGTAAGCTATTGATTATTGCCTCAATTTCAGAGCCTGTTATTGGTCTATTCAGAGATTCAACTTCTTCCTGGTTTAGTCCTGGAAGGGTATATGTGTTGAGGAATTTATCCATTTCTTCTAGATGTTCTAGTTTATTTGCATAGAGGTATTTGTAGTATTCTCTGATGGTAGTTTGTATTTCTGTGGGATCAGTGGTGATATCCCCTTTATCATTTTTATTGTGTCTATTTGATTCTTCTCTCTTTTCTTTATTAGTCTTGCTGGGAGTCTATCAATTTTGTTGGTCTTTTCAAAAAAACAGCTTCTGGATTCATTAATTTTTTGAAGGGTTTTTTGTGTCTCTATTTCCTTCAGTTCTGATCTGATTTTAGTTATTTCTAGCCTTCAGCTAGCTTTTGAATGTGTTTGCTCTTGCTTTTCTAGTTCTTTTAATTGTGATGTTAGGGTGTCAATTTTGGATCTTTCCTGCTTTCTCTTGTGGGCATTTAGTGCTATAAATTTCTCTCTACACACTGCTTTGAATGTGTCCCAGAGATTCTGGTATGTTGTGTCTTTGTTCTCCTTGGTTTCAAAGAACATCTTTATTTCTGCCTTCATTTCCTTATGTACCCAGTAGTCATTCAGGAGCAGGTTGTTCAGTTTCCATGTAGTTGAGCGGTTTTGAGTGAGTTTCTTAATCCTGAGTTCTAGTTTGATTGCACTGTGGTCTGAGAGACAGTTTGTTATCATTTCTGTTCTTTTACATTTGCTGAGGAGAGCTTTACTTCCAACCATGTAGTCAATTTTGGAATAGGTGTGGTGTGGTGTGGTGCTGAAAAAAATGTATATTCTGTTGATTTGGGGTGGAGAGTTCTGTAGATGTCTATTAGGTCCACTTGGTGCAGAGCTGAGTTCAATTACTGGGTATCCTTGTTCACTTTCTGTCTCGTTGATCTGTCTAATGTGGACAGTGTGGTGTTAAAGTCCTCCATTATTATTGTGTGGGAGTCTAAGTCTCTTTGTAGGTCACTCAGGACTTGCTTTATGAATCTGGGTGCTCCTGTATTGGGTGCATATATATTTAGGATAGTTAGCTCTTCTTGTTGAATTGATCCCTTTACCATTATGTAATAGCCTTCTTTGTCTCTTTTGACCTTTGTTGGTTTAAAGTCTGTTTTATCAGAGACTAGGATTGCAACCCCTGCCTTTTTTTGTTTTCCATTTGCTTGGTAGATCTTCCTCCATCCCTTTATTTTGAGCCTATGTGTGTCTCTGCACGTGAGATGGGTTTCCTGAATACAGCACACTGATGGGTCTTGACTCTTTATCCAATTTGCCAGTCTGTGTCTTTTAATTGGAGCATTTAGCCCATTTACATTTAAAGTTAATATTGTTATGTGTGAATTTGATCCTGTCATTTTGATGTTAGCTGGTTATTTTGCTCGTTAGTTGATGCAGTTTCTTCCTAGCCTCGATGGTCTTTATAATTTGGCATGTTTTTGCAGTGGCTGGTACCAGTTGTTCCTTTCCATGTTTAGTGCTTCCTTCAGGAGCTCTTTTAGGGCAGGCCTGGTGGTGATAAAATCTCTCAGCATTTGCTTGTCTGTAAAGTATTTTATTTCTCCTTCACTTATGAAGCTTAGTTTGGCTGGATATGAAATTCTGGGTTGAAAATTCTTTTCTTTAGGAATGTTGAATATTGGCCCCCACTCTCTTCTGGCTTGTAGAGTTTCTGCCGAGAGATCCTCTGTTAGTCTGATGGGCTTCCCTTTGTGGGTTACCTGACCTTTCTCTCTGGCTGCTCTTAACATTTTTTCCTTCATTTCAATTTTGGTGAATCTGACAATTATGTGTCTTGGAGTTGCTCTTCTCGAGGAGTATCTTTGTGGCGTTCTGTGTATTTCCTGAATCTGAATGTTGGCCTGCCTTGCTAGATTGGGGAAGTTCTCCAGAGTAGGGTTTTTTTTAAGATAGTTTGGCAGGAGAGGGTCCAGGAAACGTGGAATGCCAGTTAATTGTGCTGGAGATGAAATCATAGGGAGTCAAAGCTATTCTCCTGCACTGAATCAGTTTCCGTGTGGGTACTACAAGACAAGATGAACTAGTTTATTAGTCTGAGTGGTGCTGGCTGATCCATCAGAATACAGGCTCTGAACAATATCTTGAAGGCAAATCCTAGGCTTTACAACAGTAATGTTAGCCACAGGAGTAATTAGGAAGATGAGGAATCTTGTGGTCTCTGGCTGCCTGACTCCTGAGCCATAATTTCTAATCTTGTGGATAATTTGTTAGTTTTACAGAGATGATCTGGTCCTCAAGTAAAGTGGGATTCGTTTTGGGGAGGGAGTGTTATCATCTTTGTTTCAATGTTAAACTATAAAATAAGTTCTTCTCAAATTTAGTTCAGCCTACACCCAAGAATGAACAAGGGCAGCTTGGAAGTTAAAGGCAAGTTGAAGTCTGTTAGGTCAGATCACTTGCACTATCATAATTTCTTCACTTTTAAAATCTTTGCAAAGAATGTTTCAATTTACTTAATGTTTTTGTCCTTTGGTTTTGAACATTTTAGTGTAGTAAGCTCTTAAAAGCATTTTACATCTAAAATTGTTATTAAGTAAATATAATGTATATGCTCTTTTTGTGCAGGATGTTTTGAAGTATTTTTATTTATTTTTAATTAACTGTGGGTAAATAATTGATATTTTGCAAAAATTTTGTTATACTGGTTAAGAGCTACTTACTCCTTAAAAATAAAATTTCTGTCTATTTCTTTTAATCAAAGCCAATGTTAATCACCATATAGGCATGCCCCGAAAACAACAACAAAAAAATCACAGTCATGTGAAAGAAATCTTAGATACTGATGAAATTTGAATGTAACAAAAGGGAGCAACTTGTCAAGAATAAATGGGGTGATGGTGCCTGCAAAGAAAAAGAAGCAGGCAGATTTGTCACCATTTGTGTGCAAGGTAGGTTAATTAGGTGAATTCATCATACCCTAGATTTGGTCATCAAGCAAGGCCACCCAAAAAGTAGGGTAGGTTCTCAGTTCACTCTAAAATGTTGGTTATAGCTTGAAGGAGATCTAAATAAGAAGAAATCAAGAGATAATCTGTGTGTCAAAATAATTACATGTATGGCTATAGTTGATCAGAATCAACATATCCAAAAAGCAAATGAATCATCCTAAATGTGAATTTATAAAGACAGAATCAGAGCAAAAGGAAACAGAGAGTTTTAATGAAAAATAGTAATATAAAGAGTAGCTTTCAGTGATTGAGCACACACTATGTACTATTCTTTTTGAATTTATGTTCTCCAGTCTTATCAGCAATTCTGTGAGATAGAAAGTGTATTTCCTCATTTGAGTTTAAAGAATAGAGCAAACCAACCAACCTTTCTAATTCTAAAGCTGATACACATTAGAATAATTTTCTTAATAGCTCACACCGCTCTATTCTATGTTAATTATGTTGGACATTCTGTCTAAATATGTTAATATCTCTGAGATGGAACACTCAGAGGAGGAAGACTCAAGTATGCTAATGACTACTGTGCTAAGGGTAGAGTTTCCATTTTGTAAAGTGAAGCCATTGGTATTTTTGCCTTAACTTAGTTTGGTTGTTTTGGGCAATCTTTTTTGAGATAATACTTTCTTGGCTCATGATACATTTTTACTTGATCTCCCATTCAGTTGGTTGGTTAATCATTAGATTTGAATCAGCTACCAACTGGTGAGAGAACTTAACCTTGTTTTGCTCATCCAGTTCTTCCAGCACATTAAAACCAGTTCCTGGTATTCAATTTCCCATTTGAAAGAAGTAGCATTGTGTATATTTTCCTAACTGGACATTGGCTAATACAAATGCAATACAGGATATATTATGTGATATGAGAGCAGAAATTTAAGAGGAACCAACCAGTACAACCTAGGGAGGAATAGAAAGCTTTCAGAATGAAAATGACCCTGGAGCTGATTCTTGAGGGTGGAAAGAAATAATCTAGGGGAGAAGGTATAGGAAAAAGAAGTCGATAAAGCTGAATAAAACAAAAACAGCTCAGCAAAGTAGGAAGTGAATCAGTTCTTTCATCTCTAATTCCACAAATACATTTATAAGATTTTTAACTGTGAACCATTTTGACTGTCAAAGATAGGAAGTTATTTCTATGTTATCAATAGCTATATTCTCCTAGAAACTGTTTCTTTCATCCTGCTGTTATTTTATTCATTACCTTTTCTGTCAAATAATAGAAGGCTCTTTTTGATTTAAATACTAGGAAAGCATGGTGCATTAATATAACTTTCCTCAGGGCATGTCTTTACAAATTGCCTCTATTCAAAAGTATTAGGATTGGGGTTGTGAGAAAAGGAAGCTGTCAATCTAAACTAAAGAAATGATTAAAACTGATAATATGAATGGATAATTTATAACATGCTTTTTCTAGGGAAAGATTACAGACCCTAGATATTTAATATTGTCTGGGGTTTTCCTCAAAACATCTTTGCATTTTTTCATCATATCTTACTATTTATTTTAGGAAATTATACACTGATTTTAATTGTAAAATCTTAAATATGAATATCACCATCTTCAAACTTTTTGACTGATTAATTTGACCAGGAACAAAATGTGTAAACTTACATATCTATAGACTCCAATCTTTATATTAAAGATGATGATTTCCTAGTCCACCCATGATGTGTCACAGTGAGGACATTTTCCTTTGTATATTCACAGTAGAGGGTAGCTTTTCTGTAGACAATAACATAAAAATTTATTTTACAGGGCCCCTTGCATGTGAGATACATAGAACAGACAGTATCTTATCTGCGATTGATGCAGGACTTATCTTAATCACTTGCACCAGCTGGAAACACCCAGCTGACAATACCCTTGCCCCACCTTGGCCCACAGCTTTGGGGCTGGCCCAGCCCTGCCAACATTTCTGTCACATGGGGTGGCTACCCTCTGCCAGTGGAGGGCAGAGGGCGTGATGTTACAGCCTTCTCTGTAAACAAGTTCAGTGGGTCCTGAGCTCTTGTCTCACATCCAAGAAGAATGAGGATATGCTGATGATCAAAGAGTGAGGAGGGTGGAGAATAATTTTATTGAGCAACAGAACAGCTCTCAGGGGAGAGGGGACACAGGAGTGGTCCCCCACTCCTGCAGTCAGGTCGTTTCTCCCCCCAGGATGGCCGGGTCTGGAGTTTTTGTAGGCA
This sequence comes from Hylobates moloch, assembly GCF_009828535.3. Lineage (NCBI taxonomy): Eukaryota > Metazoa > Chordata > Mammalia > Primates > Hylobatidae > Hylobates > Hylobates moloch. The sequence continues at coordinate 13,136,363 of NW_026652288.1, forward strand.
CAGGATGGGGGTGGGGCAGGCCATAGGTAGTCTTGGAAAAAGCAACATTCAATTGGTTAAAAAGTATAATTCAGAAATAACCAATTGAAAAAGAGCAGGAAAACAGAAACAGAATTTCTCACTCCAGGTCCTGTTTTTCATCAGGAACCAGCAGTCTGATTTTTCAGTCTTCAGGCTGCTTTTGGCTTGAAGTGCCCCTATCTGCCTCAGCATTTGTCTGCCTCCTGCCACTATTAATTTTCCCCTATCAAGAGGTACACTGCCCTTAGGAAAAGGATGGTGATCACTCTTAACTGCTTGCTGCTGACAGGTAAGCTGTTTTGGAAAGAGAGCAGTCAGATCTCTCTCATGTGCCTATCTAAGGGTCTCTGGTAAATGGCAGCCATAATATGAGGCTCCAGTTGCATGAACATTTGGAGTTTGATGGCCGGAAGGCAAGAAGAGACAAACCAGATTATTAGAAGACATGTATCAAAATGAAATAAGGGGATAAAGACAGCTCAAAATTCCCAAGGCTGCTGACATGCCCAGATAACTGGTGGATATAGTTATGCCTGCTAAAAGGTGGTTTCAGGTGAAGATAAGAAACTTGTTGGGAACTGGAATTAAGGTGATATGCAAAGAGACTGGTGGCATTTTTTTCCTGCTCTACAGATCTGTGAAACTTTGAACTTGAAAGAATGATTTAGATTATCTGGCAGAAGAAATTCCTAAGCAGCAAAGTGTTCAAGAGGAAGCAGAGCATAAAAGTTTTGAAAATTTACAGCCTGACAAAGCAGTAGAAAAGAAAAACCAATTTTCTGGGAAGGAATTCAAGCCGGCTGCAGAAATTGGCATAAGTAACGAGGACCCAAATGTTAACCACCAAGACAATGGGGAAAATGACTCCAGCCCATGTCAGAGATCTTCATAGCAGCCACTACTATCACAGATCTGGAGGCCTAGGAAAGCAAAATGGTTTTGTGGGCTGGGCCCAGAGGCCCCCTGCTCTATGCAACCTTGAGACATGGTGCCCTCTGTCCCAGCTGCTTCAACTCCAGCTGTGGCTAAAAGGGGCCAACATACAGTTGAGGCTATTACTTCAGAGGGTGCAAGCCCCAACCCCTGATGGCTTCATGTGGTGTTGCGGCTATGGGTACACTGAGGTCAAGAATTGAGATCTGGAAACTTTTTCTTAGATTTCAGAGTATGTATGGGAACCCCTAGATGTCCAGGAGGAAGTTTGCTGCAGTGACAGAGCCTTCATGCAGAGTGTCTGCTAAGGCAGTGCAGAAGGGAAATGTGGGGTTGGAGCCCCCACTCAGAGTCCCCACTGGGGTACTGCCTGTTGGAGCTATGAGAAGAGGGTCACCATACTCCATACCCCACAATGGTAGATTCACTGACAACTTGCACTGTGCCCATGGATAAGCTACAGACACTCAATGCTAGCCAATGAAAGCAGCAGGGATTGGGCTATACCCTACAAAGCTACAGGAGTGGAGCTGCCTGAGGCTGTGGAAGCCCACCTCTTGCATCATTGTGACCTGGATATGTGACATGGAGTCAAAGGAGATCATTTTGGAGCTTTAAGATTTGGAAGCCATACTGGATTTCTGACTTGCATGGGGCCTGTTGCCCCTTTTTTGGCAAATTTGTCCCATTTGAAATAGGTGTATTTACCCAATGCCTTCACCTCCATTGTATCTAGAAAGTAACTTGCTTTTGATTTTACAGGCTTAATGGTGGAAGAGAATTGCCTTGTCTCAGATAAGATCTTGGACTTGGAATTTTGGGTTAATGCTGGAATGAGTTGAGTCTTTGGGAGACTATTGGAAGGGCATGATTGTGTTTTGAATTGGAGGACATGAGATTTGGTAGGGGCCAGGGGAAGGTATGATATTGTTAGGCTCTGTGTCCCCACCTAAATCTCACCTTGGATTGTAATAATCCCTATGTGTCAAGAGTAGGGCCAGGTGGAGATAATTGAATCATGGGGGGGCAGTTTCTCTCATGCTGTTCTCGTGATAGTGAGTGAGTTCTATGAGGTCTGTTGGCTTTTATAAGGAGCTTTCCCCTTCACTCAGTGTTCATTCTCTCTTCTGCTTCCATGTAAAGAAGTGCCTCCTGCCATGATTGTAAGTTTCTTGAGGCCTCACCAGCAATGCAGAACCACGGGTCAATTGAACCTCTTCCTTTATAAACTACCCAGTCTTGGGTATGGCTTTATTAGCATCTTGAGAACATTAATTCACAGGGTCAGTCTAAAATACAGACAAAAACTTAAACTACTAATGAGACTAGAATTTAATGACTAGTCTATAAGTTTTGAAACATAAGTTGTCCCTCTCCAGCCTTTATTTAAAAAAAAAAAAAATTATGGCAGAACTGAGTTGTTTGCAAAATAAACTTTAGTCTTATACTTGGCCTGATTATTTGCATAAAGTGCAGCAAGAATAATTTTTTTCCCACAAGCTTTTCTAGATTGACTTTGAGGCAACTCTGTTTCACAAGGAATCTCAGATAAGACCTTTTAAAGCCAAGTCCAGCAATGGGTTTGTACTCTCAAATATCTGTGAGTCAGGTAAATTCCTCTCTTCCTGAGGTCCCAAGATAGCTTGAGCCTCCTAGACCTGTTAAAACGTGACATTCTTTACTCACTACAGGTCAAGAACCCCGTACAGGGACTCTGTAGACAATGCATGAGGCCAGTTTTCCCAAGGGATTTATATTGGCTCTGTAGGTTAAGCTTAATTCCCTAAAGGAAAGCACACCATTCTAGTCGAACCCTTGATAAAACATCAGTTTGTCCAATTGTGTCCTGCTGCAAAAGAAAATGGATTCTTATTGTACTTATGCAAAAACTATCTTGCCATAAGTTAAGAATACTCAAAAATAGTTTCCAAATTCTGGAGAAACCAGGTAAGGAGAAACAACTATCCTTCAAATTTTATTTACAGGAATATACTTTACTCAATTTTTAAAAGTTGCAGATGGCTCAAATTTTCCTTGACTCTGAAAAATACAACAAGGTTCAACAATATTTTAAACAAAAAGTTAAAAAGGATTACTTCAGTTTTCTATGTAGTTCATTCCACTTACGTTTGCTCTGCTTGATATTCATGAACATCACAGCTCTTCATGAGTCCTGTACCTTTTTCCTCTATCCCATTATCACAACATCCAAAGTTATCAGAAACCTGCATTTGACAGCACCTGCCGAAGCCCTATAGCTGATTATAAACCATCTTTTGTAAAGGATCAAGCAAGACAGCAATTGTCTGTGAGTTACAAAATGTCCAGAGGAGTTAAAGTCAAAAACATGATTGACAAAGAAATTAGGTTGTATCTGTGATTTACAATAACTTAACATTATATCCTTTATTATGATTGGTAGCATATACACAGACATTAGAATTTTATAAATGCCATACAGTTTTGAAACATATATTAATATGATTCACTAAAATATAACTTGAAGAAGATTAAACCTTATTTTTATTTTGGCAATCCCACTTAACTCAGCATGTGAAATATCCCTGTTCACCTCTCTTTTGAATGCTCCAGGGGCCTCTGTAACATTCAAAAGTTATAGGGGTCAGAAAAAACACAACTTTTGAAGCTGAAGTTTGATTTGCAGAAGGCTGTTAAATATTTTAGAGATTTAAACACTTCATATTATTAAATAGAACTCCAGATTACCTGAAGTTTTTTATTTAGCCAAAATATGACTCAAATATTTCAAAACAAGGCAAAAACCCTTACTCATTAAGACGGAAGACTTAACTTTCCAAACAATTTGTTTCTTGTTATCTTCTTTTTTGGTAGTTCATTCACAAGGCAAACAAAAATCATTCATTATCCTTTACTATTACATAAAAATTTTGTTCAAGGGAGAAAGCCAGATTTCACCCTTGCATTAGTCTACTAACAATCTTAACCCCAAGTTTTAAATGAACCTTATAGATAATTCTATCCAATCTTAATCAGTTTGACCATGAGGTGAGAATCCTATAAACCTTTTATAATCCTTTACAAATTTTGGTTAAAAAGCACATCAGTGCTTTGAGAAAACCTTGTGTTTTTATTTCAATGCTCAATTTACAGAAAAACCATATAATCCTCTTTTGAATCTTGTCAATATGTTCACACAAAGAATTTCTTTGCTGAGATTAATTTTTACAAATCTTTCATAAATTTTTTAAAACATTTAGCTTTATCTAATTTAAGACAATCCTTTAACCCTCTAACTAGGCAAAAATTTACATTGTCATGTCTTTTTATAATCTTTTACTAAAATCACATTTAACTTTCCTTACATACCTTGAATGTAAATCTATTTTTAGTAGTCTCAGTATAACAATTACATGTAATAATGGTAACTCTTAGCAATTTTTACTTTTAATGTAAAACCTGGTAAGTTATTTTAATTACATACTAGGTGCATATAAGGTCTGACTCTTTCCAGCATAGTTGGGGGCGTGGTTAGTTTCATATGTCTTCAGGCCTTATCAAACTGTAAAGCAGGCAAATTGAACAATTTTCAAAAGCCAAAGAAGCAGTTTGTGACTTTAAAGCATTTGGCAAACCTAATATCTGAACATAATTTAGACCACATTTTTACATTTTGAAAACATTTGTATTTTACCAATAATCTTTAAAACTTTTTATTTTTCAAATAGTAAAGTCGTGAACTGAAAGACATTATAGCTTGCTTTTTCTTTAAAAATATTTGATCTAAGCACTTATTTTTCTGTATGCCAATTACTTAGAGCTCTTTTGTATATAAACATCACACACATAAACCATATATGCAGACAGACAGAAGAAGATCCAGTAGTTGTAAGATTTTTACTTGCCAATCTCTTAATTGAATTATTGGCCTCATGGTGAAGCCTTTCAAGAAATAGGACTAGGAAAACATTCAGTTTTTAGGGTTTAATAAGCAGGTATAGCTGGAAGACAAAAACAGATTTTTAGAGGGATCTATCCACTTTTATTTCTTGGGGTTCCATGAGGAAAACAGATATTTTTTTCCAAAATTGGGTCTGTGGTGCCTTCTTTGTTTCTCCCAAGAAGTCCCAAGCTATCAGAAGTTATCTTAGGTCCTCTCGTGTGTGCATTAAAAGTGAATAAAGATAATTCAATTGACTGAGAAGAAAAAACCCTTTTTCCAGCAAAACAAGATCCAAGAAGATTAAAATAAATAAATAAATAAAGGCCCTGTAAATATACCTATAGCTTGGATATCCATTTTTTAATTAAGCTGAGTTTTAAACATAGCACTCTTTTAAAAAAATATTTTAAATCCATTATTACATGACTTTAGCCATGCCAGGTGGCCAGTATTTCTGGCTTTTGAACTTTACCAAAGGTAACCTCACAGGTGAAACCAACAAGTGCTAACTATGGTTATGACTTAACTGCGAGTGTATGAGTTATTTTCAAAGAGGTTATAAGGAGTTTTTGCAATATCTAGAATCTTCAATGGTAGCTCAGAGAAAGATTTAAGAAAGGAATCTAGAAGTCATTCATGGAAGGGAAGAGAATCAGCAAATGTCACACAGATACTAACCAGAAAGTATTCATTTCCTAAGCCAGGGTTGAACCCAGGCTGTCATTGTAAAATGGCAGAGATCAAAAGAAAGGACTGCCACATGGTTACAAGGTCAAGCTCCCAAGGATGTAAAACAATGTGGAGACCTCATCCAGTTTGTTTGTTTTTTTCTTTAGAGACCTGCAGCAAAGTTGTTACTAAGCAGTTTGCTAGGCTGGCTTGAAGAGTGAGCTTATGGGGTACTAGGCCAGCATTCTATCCTAAGGTAACCCTCTTTCTGATAGAACCATAAAGAAAGACACACAAAGCACACCAGATTGGCTATAGCATACGACTAGCCTCACAAATTCTTATTTTCATTAATCAAAACTTTACAGAGGATGTACACAGTGATTTTTACCATTCCCACAACCAGTTTGCATGAGAGAGAGAGGCCAGAAGTCTGACTGGTAAGAGCTTTTACTCTTTTGTCAACATGTCAGGCTGCTAGGTCTCCTTCCTCTGAGCTATGGAGCCTTTTTGACCCTGGAGTTCTGTAAAGGGGGAATAGAAAAATAGGTTTTATTTGCATACTGTAAAAGTTGTCCCTCCTCAAAAGTTTTGTGTAGTTAGATCTGTAATTTCTTCCTGATTCATTTTTAAACCAAACAGTTTAAGGTTTGGGGAAATTAAATTTTTCTCAGTTTGGGGAATGCATCCAATGGGGAGGGTCCTGTGGTATGGACACACAATTACTCATCCACAAAGAGAGGATGGAGGAGGAAATAGGAGAAATTGGGCATTTTTTTTTTCCACAGGAGTCCCAATGATTCAGGATGCATTCAAGAGAAATACAGACTGAAGATTGTTGGTTACCTATCTGGAAACAGGGGAAAAATATGTTCTGTAGTTTGTTTCTCTTCCCAGTGAATACACCGAGTATGTGAGAGAGAGACAAAAAACTGTCCCCGTCTTTTCTTCCACACTTATATTTCCGAGTCCTGGCAACCTTGGTAGGTACCACTTGTGGGTGCCAATGTGGTTTTCACCCATATAACAGGGAGGCCAACAGGGTAGGATTCATCTGCACTCACCTATGCACTGGCCTATCCTCCTTGCTGTCAGTAACCTTTGAGTTCCCTAGATCTCATCTATGTCATGTATACGAGCATGATCTCCATCCAAGAAATGGGGCAGGGGGGGTCAGGGGGGCACTAATCAGCTGGAATTAGTCATAGTCACATGTACTGTGCCCCTTGACTTCTGTTGTCATCTGCCTCTGGATCCCTCAAATCCAGTTTTCTGTTCTAGGGCTTCAACTGGAAGCTTGGAATTGAGTTTGGGACAAAAAAAAGCCTCAGGAGGGTGCATGGACTCATTAAGTCCCAGGTGGCCCTTGCCAGATTGCAGTCAGCAGCCAGGAGGGCGCTCTTTCACTGCTTTCTTATAATAAGCCAAAAGCTAAGGTGAAACTGTGGAACTGAATCCTCCCCAAACAAGGGAGAGAACAGGGAGTCCCTGAGAATTTGGGACCTGGCCTAGGCACATGTCTTCCAGAAAAAAAAAGAAAAAAGAAAAGAAACATAGAAAAGCTTTCTGTATTCACAGGGCTGTGTTAACTTCTGGCATTGTGGAGAAAAGAAGTAAAAACTTTTTTTAATGCAGGGAGGGGAAGATGCATGGGGAAAAAGTCTCTTGCTCTCATGCAAATTGGTTCCTTCAACAGGGGAAAAAAACAAACAACTTTTAACCACTGACTCCTCCCTGCTTCTGAGAATAGACGAAAACTGCACTATTCTGAATTAAATTTTTGATGACTGTTCTGAATTACATATTTTGATGACTATAACTGGATAGTTATAGAGATATAACTATCCAGTTATATTTCTAGTTTGCAACAGCACCCCAACATTGTCAAAGAAAAGATAGGTGCCATGACAGCCCTAAAAGAAAGAAGGAAAATGCCATTAAAAAGACTAGATTATACTGAAACTAACATTTCCAACCTCTGAGAGAGAAGAGGGTGGTGGTGGCAGTGTCCTCTCCCGCATCCTGTCCTCTGTAGTAGTGCCATTCACTCTTAACTAGCTAAATCAGAGGTTTGGTCCTTCATATGTCTTTAGTAAAAAGTCTGAGGACAAGAAGCCTTAGAAAACAGTGAAGAGTGTAGTTCCACATTACTCACCCTTCAGGGATCCCAGATGATCCCCCAGAAAATAACACAGGACTCTTCTCTATCACTTTTGCCAGCCAGAAACATCTGGCCAGAAACTCCCTTGCTGCACCTCTGCCCAAGGCATCAAGGCAGGCAAGGCCCTGCCAGTGTTTCTGTCACATGGGGCGTCTGCCCTCCTCCAGCAGAGGGCAGAGGGCCATGATGTTACAGCCTTTTCTATACACACATTCAATGTGTCCCAAGCTCTTGTCTCATGTCCAAGAAGAATGAGGATATTCTGACTCAGAGAGTGAGGAGGGTAGAGGATAATTGTATTGATTGACAGAACAGCTTTCAGCAGATGGAAAATGGGATGGTCCCCCACTCCCACAATTGGGTGGTTCCTCCCCCAGGGTGGCTGAATCTGGGGTTTTTATAGGCATAGGATGGGGGAGGGGCAGGCTGTAGATAATATGGGAAAATGAAACATTTGATCCATTAAAAAGCATTATTCAGAAAGAACCAACCAGGAAAGGGCAAGAAAACAGGAAAAGAAGTTCCCACTCTGTGTCACATTTTTCATCCAGAATGAACAGTTGGGTGTTTCAGCCTTCAGGCTGTTTTTGGCTTGAAGGTGGGGTTTCATAGGGGACCTGCCCCTATCTGCCTAGGCATTTGTCTGCCTCCTGCCACTATGACCATTAAGACTCTCTTCTCTGTTCACCCTTTTGTCTCAAGGGAGACAGGCCATCCTTGTGTGTAGGTGTTTATATTTCGTCAGCCATCCCACACAGCTGTCAAGGGTTAATTCCTCTGTAAATTTTATTGGATTTGTCACTCTTCATTTTCATCATATTATTATCACTTTTGCCTTTTTGTCAGCATCAAAAAAAAAAAATTAGAAAAAGGTACATTAAGATGGGGAGATGTTAAGTGACTTGGTTTTTCAGCTAGTGGCAAAGCAATGGTTAGCACCCCATCCCGACTTTCTGAGACACTCATAATCCACAGAAATCCTAAACCTTTTGTCTACTACCAGGCATATAAACAGAACCTCACTGTTATCTCAGAAATATATAATCATGTACAGTTTCATTATTTTACTTTTTTCAAGTACCAAAACACCACTTTCCCCTAACAAGTGAACTTAAGTGAACTTATGCTTTTTATGTTCTACCTGTGAGTACTAGGATCATCAATCATATCTACAGCTTCCCCTCAGCTGATTTAGATAGTTTGTATTTTCACTGTATCTGTCTCACACCTTTTTGAAAAGGGAACATTATATGGCTACTTTTATGTGATTAACTCCTCCTACATCAATTTATGTGTCAATGATTGCGTTCCTGTAATGGATTCAATTTCTCTGTCTCCATTGTTTCTTTCTCACTAGAAAAGTTCTTTAAAATTCTATGAAAATGAAACTATGCTAAATTAAAAATCTACTCATGATAATAGGAGACACTCAAAATTATGGGTTTCAGTTTCAAGCTTCTCACCATGTCCTCAGATTGTACTCCCTTTCTAGCCCTTCTGCAGCAAATAAACCTTTGCCATCAGTTCACCAAAAGCACTCATGAGGGGAAAAATGGCATATCACTAAATATAGAGTCTTTGCCACTTCTTGATTTCAAATTTACAACTAATACTCAGCATTTTAATTAAATCTTTTTCTCTGCTTCCTAAAACATACATGCAAATTAAAAAAAAAAAAATCTTGACCCTATTTCCTGTCTCTCTAACTCATCTTCTGCCTTCTGTATGCACATGCAAGAAACCTATCTTTATCTGTTTTATTTCTCAATTTTACATATGGGAATTCATCTTCTAGTCATCTAATATCAATAATTCCCAAATCTAGATCTCTAGTTTTAGAGATAGCTTTATTTTGCATATTGTTTCTGTTATCTGTTTAACAAACAGCATATTCCAAAACTAACCCATTATCTCTTTATTATAAAATTCATTTTTCCTTTTACTATCATTATCTAAAAGTTCATTAATAATATGCTAGAATTTTTTTTATTTTTAAAGCAAATGATCACTGAAATTGTCTTGCTCAGTATTACAATTTAAACAAATAATCAGATGATCGTTGTGTGACTCATGAATAAGTCATCATCTCCATCAGCTTATGGAATAAATAGTTTGGAATCATGTGGAAGAAGTGCAACGTGAAGCAAAATACAAATTCAATCAATCAGGAAGCATTCAGAAAGCATTAAATAATCAGGCAGATGAGGGAGTAAATGGCAGAGGCTGGCTGCTTTTCTGACTTTGGCATGGCTGGCCATTAGACCCTCTTATGAAGTGTAAATGGGACCCACTTACAGGTAGATAAGAATGAACCTACAGCCTGGATGGGTACATTCTCTTAATTATAGGCATAAAAAAAGAAGAGTGTCTTGAATAAAAATTGCTTACAACAAATTATATAGGAAATACAGTGCTGTAGTAGATACCTCTGGTGCCTATGACATGCCCCCTCAGCCCACCTCAGATGGAGCCACAGCTGTTGTGAACTGTTATGAGGAGCTCAGACTCATTTCCTGCTGCCAATGACTCACCTCGCATCAGCTCCGCCCAACTTTCTGCATTCTGTTGCCAGGTCTTCTTCAGTGGCAATTTCATCTGGAAAGGCAGGGGCTTATCATCCTCAAGGCAACCTTTAAGTAATAGTTACTGCAGACAGTGGGAAAAGGCATTCGCTTTTTAGGTGAACAATCTAAAAAGCATCCTCTATGATTGTCAGAAGTCTCATGCTGACTACAGATGAAATAACAATAATAGACCTTAACTTAGCTTTTCCTCTTTTCCTGTCTCACGCTCTAAAATCTGTTATTCCATGGATCATCTCCCCAAAAAACATCTGTATGCAAGTTCTTTTTTCTGTCCATTTTTGATAACCCTAAATTAAGACAAGCACATTTTGATATTTTTTTCCTAACTCAATAATAAATGTGTAATTACATTTATGCAAGAATTATTTTCTTCCAGGCTAATCTTGTTAATTTGTCTTTCAAATTACCAAAATTTTATTTTGATCTCTTTGTAGTCTCCAGCATGTGGGTGAGAATGTGACATTTTTTCTTCAGTGCTCTTATTTAGTATATTTTAGTGTTCGTTTATTCACTTGCTTCAGCAACAATCTTTAATTAACAAAAACCCTTAATTGAATTCCACAATATGCTTTAGTTTCCTACAATATCCTCTGCAGTTGATCAATCTCCTTCTCTCCGAACTGCAAGGCTTTTCAGTGCACTTGTGTGTCTTTTGCAGATTGCATTTGTCTCTGTCATGATCAGCATATTGCTCAAGCAGTGGAAATAAAAGAATTATAAATATTATCCAATGAGAGACTCACTTCTTCTGTGGCCTGAGTGGAAAATGTACTCTCATTGTGTAGCACCATGCCTTTGTGTGTAAAAAATCAATAACTATTTCTTGGAAAGAGGATCATCTAGGTTCATCTCCAAACCACACTAATGTGTGGTCTGCAGGATATCACTGGGCTCAGAAAAGGAAACTTATTATACCTAATAAGCTCTGTGGGCTTAGATATGTAAATCTTCTCTTGCTCTCCACTTTTACATCTATACACTAACATTATCTTGGTGATTTTACAGTTGTCTCCAGCTAGAAAAACGTCTATGTACAAAACAGCGCCTTTTTCTTTTTATTAGTATATTTCCCTCTTTTATAGAAAAGGAAGATTTTTTTTTAAACAGCCACTATTTTTACTGCTTTTTTTTTTTAATTATACTTTAAGTTTCAGGGTACATGTGCACAATGTGCAGGTTTGTTACATATGTATACATGTGCCATGCTGGTGTGCCACACCCATTAACTCATCATTTAACATTAGGTGTATCTCCTAATGCTATCCCTCCCCCCTCCCCCTACCCCACAACAGGCCCCAGTGTGTGATGTTCCCCTTCCTGTGTCCATGTGTTCTCATTGTTCAATTTCCACCTATGAAGATGTTTTTGTCTTTCAACAATGGAGTCTCCTCTTCATGTCCAGAATAACTTTTTTCCAGCTAGTCCAAAGATCTGTTGTTGTTTCATAAAACCACATAGTGGCTCATAAACTAAGGCAGCTTGCTTGTAAAGATTTCAGCTAGATAAGCATCCTATTTGGCACCAACTATTCATCTCTCAAACTAGGTTTGTTTACCTAGTTTCTTATCTCAGCTATAGCACCTATACTTAATTTCTAGTGAATGTTAATTTATATCTCACAGCCCAACCTGATGTATTATCTCAGCAGCTTGCCAGAATGAATTTTCAGTTTCTTTAACACATTGAATTAAATCTACTGTCACTGAGAAATTTACTTTTATTTAAACATGTATTACTATTAATATATCTCTTAGAATTTTATGTTAGAGGTCACACTTATTGGACAGTTGCAAAAAACATAGAGGTTTAATACCAAACCAGACAAAGTTCAAATCCAAATTCCCACTTTTATTAACTCCATGAAATTGTATCTCTTTGAGTTTCTAATTATTCCCTGCAATAAAGGTAAAATATTTACTCAGAAGGCTTAAAAATAAAATGATACAGTATTTATAAAACAACGAAGGGCCTAGTACATGACATGTCCTCAACAAATATTACTTCCTGTAAAATAATAAATGTAGTCTAATTCCCAGGATTCCAAAAGATAAGTACAATTGATTCACATCAGTTATAGGAGATCGAGAAATATGTCTTTGTCTTTGGAGCCATTGTATAGTAGGGAAAATCATGCAAGTCCTGCATTCAGAGGTAGAATCATTCCCCTGTTTGGCACATACTAGATGCATGCCCACTGGCAAGTTGTATAGTTTCCTTCAACTTTATGTTTCTTGGTGAAATAGGTGCCTTATTATAGGACAGTTTTGAGGGCAACATTAGACCCAGTAACAAACACAAAATGCCAAACACAGTACCAGGCAGGGAGTTGATACTCAAGCCACAGTAGCTAATAATAACTAAATAAGTTGTCAGCACCTTTCAATACAGATGAGTTTAAAAGTATGTCCTGTTGAGAGGCCAAGAGGTAGTTTACCTGTCAGCGTGTCTAAATATATTAGTGCAATATGGGCATTGTGCAAATGGATCCAAGATTGGCTCCAGTCTTAAATACATTTCTTCCTTGTGAAAGAATTGTTTTTGAAATATACAGGCTTGTGTGTTATTAGAGAATGTTTCTCATATTTCTGAGGATATTTCTAAATCAATTGGTATTGTTTGGGAAGAGATTAGATATATTTATCTTCTAGAGGACCCCTGTAATGTTTCAGTTTCCAACTTTATTAAACTAATGCCAATTCTATTTGTCAACTTAAATGTCCTTTCTTCTAGGAAGTCTTCCCTTACTTAGGTGAGGTGTTCCTACTTTGGCTCTAGGGAAGTCTAGGGGAGCAAAGGTCACAGATGCCAGTGTCTATGTTCCATTAAGCACCAAAATTGGTGATTCTCAGGCATTGCTTTAGAAACTACTTAGCTCCCTGCCTGAGCCCTCTGATCATGTATATGCCTGAAAATTAATCAACAGAATTGTGGTGTCTTCTCTCCAAATTTCAAATCTCACCTTAGTGACTCTTATAAGAGGAAGCAAAAAGAAACGCTTATATTGTCCCTGGCTTGTACCCTACAATGCAACAGAGATCTTAGAAGAAGCTGGTGGCAATAGTGAGTTAAAAGTCACAGGCTTTACCAGATAAAGATAAAGATTTTCTCTCAATCATTCTATTTTCCTCTTTGGGGTCCATGACTACCAGATAGCTAAGATTGCTGTGTTGAATAAATCAAGAGGATGAAATAAAATACAATGATAAAGTGTCCATTTGAGTTGCACATGCATGAGCTATACAAGCAACTATCTGATTACTCTGCAGGTTGTCAGATGCAATGCAGGGATGGTGCAAACTGTGTTCAGGACTCTAGCTGCTCAGGAAGTTTGCTTAGTACTAAATTGTCCGATTGGCATGCTTTTTTATATATTCATGTGACTAATAACTGAGGTCGTAGAATAATTAAATATCTGTGTGGAATAAATAGCATACGAAGATAAGCCAGAAAAAGAATATTTTCAAAGCAGAAGGAGGCTTACCATGTTTATCTACATTAGCATCAGCATTTAGATAATTAGAATTCAATAGAAAGGGATACCTGAAAGTTTTTAATTTTTCTCATTTCTTTTCCTTTTCCTTTTTTCATTTAAAAAATCCCCTTATTATCTCCTTTTTAAAAAGTATTCTTTTAAAATTGAATATAGCATATGTGTAGTATACAAATCTTAAACATATAACTCAATGAAATTTATACATTTGTAACAATTTAACCACTACTCACATTGAGATATAGAATGTTTTCATCAACAAAAAATAACTCCTCCTGTTCCAACTCACCCAGTACCTTCCAGAGGTAATTCCTGTTCTCATTTTTTATTATCAGAGATTAGTGTTTTCTGTCATTGAGATACGTGGTGAATTATATAAATACTCTCTTTGTGTTTCTGTTCTTTCATTCAACATATCTGTGGGGTTCAGCAATGTTGTTGTGTGTTATCAGTAGCTTGTTTATTTTTATTTTTATATATATAACTCTATTATGTAAATATATATAACTCTATTATGTAAATCTATTTCACTTCATTTAAACGTTCTTTATTTACTAGTTTTTAAAGTTGTTTCCACATTTTGGAATTATGAGAAGCTGCTATGAGTACTCTAACATATACTTTTGATTGACATACACACTCTTAACTATATAATCTAGGAGTAAAATGTTGGGTCATAATGTTGCTTGTGTTTACTATAAATGGATATAAAAGTCCGGAAGTGGTGCCTCATCCTGTAATCCTAGCAATTTGGAAGGCTGAGGCAGTCGAATCACTTGAGTCCAGAAGTTTGAAACCAGCCTGGGCAACATGGCAAAACTTCGTCTCTACAAAAAATACAAAAATTAGCCAGGTGTGGTGGCTAACACCTGTAGTCCCTATTATTCAGGAGACAGACGGGAGGATCGCCTAAGCCTCGAGAGCTCAAGACTGAAGTGAGCCGTGATCATGATTGCAGCACTGCCCTCCATCCTGGGTGACTAGTAAGGCTCCGTCTGAAAAAAAAAAATATATATATATATATTTTCCAAAGTGATTTACCTCAGAAAATAGAAGAGTTCCACTTCTTGTACATTCTCTCCAGCACTTGGAGTGCACATATTTCCAATATAGTCCTTGAATTAGTGGTGTATTATTACAATAATGTCATTGCTTGTTATTACTATTAAATTTATATACAATTAAATAGAGATTTTTGGTATATAGTTCTATGAATCTAAGTTATATATAGATTTTGTAACCACCATTACAATAAGGATACAGAAGCATTACACCAGCAGAACATGTTCCCTCATGTTGCCTTTTGAAGTCAAACATTCCCTTAGGATAACGTTTGGCCTTCAGTTGCATCAATGTTACTACAAAGGATGTGATTTCATTCTTTTTATGGCTGTGTAGTATTTCATATGTACCACATTTTCCTTATTCAATCCACTGTTCATGGCCATTTAGGTTGATTCATGTCTTTGCTACTTTTTTTTTTTTTTTTTTGAGATGGAGTCTCGCTCTGTCGCCCAGGCTGGAGTGCAGTGGCGCAATCTCGGCTCACTGCAAGCTCCGCCTCCTGGGTTCACGCCATTCTCCTGCCTCAGCCTCTCTGAGTAGCTGGGACTACAGGTGCCCGCCACCACGCCTGGCTAATTTTTTGTGTGTGTTTTTAGTAGAGATGGGGTTTCACCGTGGTCTCGATCTCCTGACCTCGTGATCCTCCCGCCTCAGCCTCCCAAAGTGCTGGGATTACAAGCGTGAGTCACCGTGCCCGGCCATGTCTTTGCTATTTTGAAGAGTCACATGATGAGCATTAGAATTTGTGGGTCTTTTTGGTAGAAAAAAATAATTTTCCTTTAGGTATACATACACTAAATAACGGGGTGGCTGGGTAAATAGTTGTTCTATTTTTAATTCTTTAAAAAATTTCCAAACTGTTTTCCACAGTAACAGAGCTAATTTATATTACTACCAACAGTGTATAAGTGTTCCATTTTTCTCTCCAGCCTTGCCAACATCTGTTGTTTTTAGACTTTTTAGTAATAGCTATTCTGACAGATGTGAGATGGTGTCTCATTCTGGTTTTGCTTTGAATTTCTCTGATGATTAGTGATGATGAGCATTCGTTCATGTGTCTGTTGGCCACTTGTATGATGTTTTCTTTTGAGAAGTGTCTATTCATGCCCTTTGCCCACTGTTTAACAGGGTTATTTGGTTTTGGCTTGTTAAGTTCCTTATAGATTCTGGATATTAGACCTTTATCAGATACATAGTTTGTGAATATTTCTCCCATTCTGTTTTTTTCTGTTTACTCTGTTGATAGTTGCTTTTGCTGTGCAGAATCTCTTTAGTTTAATTAGGTTCTACTTTTTTTTTTTTTTGCAATTGCTTTTGAGAACTTACTCATAAATTCTTTGTCAAGGCAGATGTCCAGAGGAGTATTTCCTAGGTTTTATTCTAGTATTTTTATAGTTTGAGGTCTTACATTTAATTCTTTAATCCATCTTGATTTAATTTTTGTTTATGATGGTGGGTAGGGGTCTGCTTTCATTCTTCTGCATATGGTTAGCCAGTTATTCCAGCATCATTTATTAAATAGGAAATCCTTTCTACATTGATTTTGTTGTCGACCTTTTTGAAGATCAGTTGGTGGTAGGTGTGTGGCTTTATTTCTGGGTTCTGTATCCTGTTACATTGATCTTTGTGTCTGTTTTTGTACTAGTACCATGCTATTTGGTTATTACAGCATTGTAGTATAGTTTCAAGTAAAATAACGTGATGCCTTGGACTTTGTTCTTTTTACTTAGGATTGCTTTGGCTATTTGGGCCCTTTTTTGGCTTCAAATGAATTTTAGAATACTTTTTTTCTAATTCTGTCAACAATGATATTGGTAGTTTGGTAGAAATAATATTGAAAACGTAGATTGCTCTGGGCACTATGAACATTTTAATGATATTGATTTTCACAATCCATGAGGATGATTTTTTTTTCATTTGTGTCATCACTGATTTCTTTTAGTCGTGTTTGGTAGTTCTACTTGTAGAGCTCTTTCATCTCCTTGGTTAGATACGTTCCTAGGTGTTATATTTTATTTTTGTGGCTATTTGTAAATGGGATTCTGTTCTTGATTTGGCTCTCAACTTGAATGTTATTGATATATAGGAATGCTATTGATTTTTGTATGTGGCTTTTGTCCTGAAACTTTACTGAAGTTGTTTATCAGGTCTAAAAGCCTTTTGATGAAGTCATTACAGGTTTTTAGGAATAGAATCATATCATCAGTGAAGGGAGATAATTTGACTTATCCTTTTTCTACTTCAATGCCATTCATTTATTTCTGGGCTTCCAGTCCTATCTTGAATAGGAGCAGTGAGAATAGGCATTCTTGTCTTTTCCCAGTTCTTAAGAGGAATGCTTCCAGCTTTTGCCCATTCGGTATGATGTTGGCCATGGGTCTGCCATAGATGGCTTTTATTATTTTGAAGTATGTTACTTCAATGCCTAGTTTGTAGAGGGTTTTTATCTTGAAGGGATACTGGATTTTACTGAGAGCTTTTCCTGTGTCTATTGAGATGATCATATGTTTTTTCCTTTTATTTCTATTTTTGTAGTGAATTACGTCCATTGATTTGCATATTTTGAGCCAACATTGTGTCCCAGGAAAAAAGTCTAGTTGATTGTGGTCAATTAGCTTTTTTATATACTGCTGGATTCAGTTTGCTACTATATTGTTGAGAATTTTTGAGTCTGTGATCGTTCGGAATATTTTTCTGTAGTTTTCTTTTGTCATTGTATCTTTGCCAGGTTTTGGTATCAGGGTGATGCTGGCTTTGTAGAATATGTTAGAGAAGAGTCTCTCTTTAATTTTTTGGAATAGTTTCAGTAGAATTGGTACCAGCTCTTCTTTGTATGTCTGGTAGAATTTGGCTGTGAATCCATCTGGTATGGAGCTTTTTTTTTTTTTGGTTAGTAGGGTTTTTTATTACTGACTCAATTTTGGAACTCATTGTTGGTCTATTCAGAGTTTCAATTTCTTCCTGATTCAATCTTGGGAGGTTGTGTAATTCCAGGAATTTATCTATTTCCTTTAGATTTTCTAGTTTGTGTTTATAAAAGTGTTTATAATAGTGTCTGAGGATATTCTGTATTTCCGTAGAATTAATTAGAATATCTTTGTCATTTCTGATTGTATTTATTTGGATCATCTCTTTTTTTCTTTGTTGATTTAGCTAGCAATGTATTGCTCTTTGTTATCCTTTCAAATAACCAGCTTTGAGTTTCACTGATTCTTTGTATGGATTTGTGGGTCTTAATTTCACTCAATTCTGCCCTGATTTTATTTGTCATTTATTGTGCGAGCTTTGGAATTAGTGTGTTCTTATATTTCTAGTTCCTCTAGGTACAATGTTAGATTCTTTACTTGAGATCTATCTTCTTGATGTAGGTGTTTATCACTATAAACTTTCCTCTTAACACTGCTTTTCTTGCATTCCAGGGATTTTGTTATGTTTTGCTCCTTTTTTTATTTATTTCAAAGAATGTTGTTTTGATTTCTGAGTTAATTTAGTTGTTTTTCTAAAAGTCATTCAGGAGCAAGTTGTTTACTTTTCATGTAATTGTGTGGTTTTGAGACATACTCTTGTTATTGATTTCTATTTTTATTTCACTTTGGTCTAAGAATATGCTTTGTATGATTTTGATATTTTTTAATTTACTGAGACTTGCTTTATGGCCATGCATTTGCTCAATCTTAGAGTGTGTTCTGTGTGCATGTGAGAACGTATTTGCTGTGATTGTTGGATAGATTATTCTGTAGATGTCTATTAGGTCTAATTGGCCAAGTGACAACTTTGAATCTACAATTTTTGGTTAGGTTTCTGCTCTGATGATCTGTCTAACACCTTCAATAAGATTGTGAAGTCCCTCACAATTATTGTGTGGCTTTCAAAGTCTTTTCATAGGTATAGAAGTACTTATTTTATGAATCTGGTTGCTCCAATGTTGAGTGCATGTATATGTAGGATTGTTAAGTCTTCATAACGAATTGAACCTTTTATCATATGTAATGCCCTTCTTTGTCCATTTTTACTCTTGTTGATTTAAAGTGTGTGTTTTATCTGATATAAGAATAACTATCCTTGCTCTCTATTGTTTTTCATTGGCCTGATCTTACTCCATCCCGTACCTTGAGCTTATGTGTGTCATTACATGTGACATGGGTCACTTGAGGACAGCAGAATTTGGGGTCTTGTTTTTTATCCAACTTGCCATTCTGTGCCTGTTAAGTGGGGTGTTTAGACTGTTTACCTTCAAGGTTAATACTGATATATGAAGTTCTGAGTCTTTTGTGGGATGGTTAGCTAGTTGCTTTGCAGTCTTAAATGTGTAGTTGCTTTATAAGGCCTGGGCCTATGTACTTATGTGTGTTTTTGTAATAGAAGGTATTGTTCTTTGGTTTTCATGTTCAGAACTCCCTTAATCATATCTTGTAAGGTTCGTCTATTTAAAAAAAAAAAAAAAATCTTAGCAATTGTGTGCCCAGAAAATAGTTTATTGCTCTTTCGCTTATGAAGCTTAGTTTGGTGGGATATGAAATTCTTGGTTAGAATTTATTTTCTTTTAGAGTGCTAAAAATAGCACTCTATTCTGACTTGTAAAATTTCTGCTGATAAGTTCACTGTTTGCCTGATATAAATCCATGTGTAAGTGAGATATGACCCCTATGTCCAGCTGCCTTTAAGATATTTTCTTTTTCATTGACCTTAGGAAGTCTGATGACTATGTATTTTGGTAACAGTCATCTTGCATAGTATCACACAGCGGTTCTCTGAATTTCTTGTATTTTTGTGCCAACTGCTCTGGAGAGATTAGGAAATATTTTGTGGATTATAACTTCACATATGTTTTTCAATTTGCTTACTCTTCTCTCTCAAAAATGTCAATGATTCATAGATTTTTCTATGATTCATAGAGTCTTTATTGATTTTTTTTTCAATTTTTTTCTTTTTGTCTAACTGGGTTGATTCAAAACACCAGTCTTTAAGCTCTGAAATTCTTTCCTCAGCTTGATCTAGTCTATTGCTATTAAGACTTCCAACTGTATTTTGAAATTTCTGTAGTGAAATTTTAATCCTATAAGTTCAGTTTGTTTTTTCTTTTAATATGACTGTGTCATCTTTCATGTCTTGGAGCATTTTTCTGTCTCCCTTGGATTGGATTTCTATTTTCTCTTGAATTTCATTGTTTCTTGCCACCCAGATTCTGAATTGTATATCTGTCATTTCAGACTTTTCAATCTGGTTAGAATCCATAGCTGTGAGATTAGGGCAATTATTTGAAGATAAAGAAACACTCTGACTTTTTGAATTGCTGAAGTTCTTGCACCGATTCTGTTTCATCGGAGGGCACTGGTGTTTCTTTTCTTTTTTGGAAATTGCTTTTGTTTAAATTGAGCTTCTTGGTTTGTTTGTTTGTTTGTTTGTTTTCCCTTTGAGAATTTAACCATGGTGTATGGTGTGTATAGTAGATGGTCTGTTTCTGTGTGCTTTCAGAGGGCCAAGACTCTGTATGGGTTCCTTAGTTGTAGATAATTTCCTGCATTGGGTTTCATGGGCTTTGTGTGTTGAAGGAATTTATTTTTGTTTGGTGGTATAATTCAGGCTGCAATCCAGCAGATGGTCTTTAAACTCTTAAATGGTTTGGCAGATAGACTCTTACTCAGGGCATGCCTCTTTTGTGTTACAGAGCATATGCAGCAGTGCCCTCAGGACGGGGGATGGGGGCAAGAGATGACTCCTTCACTAGTCTATTCCTTGGACTGCTTCAGTTAATGGTGCCATGTCTGCATTTCCATAGCCCAAAGGAGGGCTTTGACAGGACCCCTTCCGCACCATTTTAGCAGTTCTAATAGAGATGCAGTGAATTTCCATTGCGGTTTTATTTTTCATTTTTATAATTGTTGATAATATTGAACATCTTTTTATGAGAGCAATTGCCAAATTGTTTTGTACTCCTGAGATTTGAGAGTTCTTTAAATATTTTACATTCATATTGTCTGTCTATTGGAAAGACTTGTATTCAAACCATTTGGAGTAAAAGTCTTTTCTAAATTAGGGTCCAAACTGATAATAGATATTCTCTGTATTAATAATGTTATTCTATTTGCAGTTTGTTACTAAAAAAAATCCCTAATTGCAGGATTTCTTCAGAAAGCCCTATGTTAAGCATCTTATCCTACAGTTTTAAAGCATATCATACATACCATGTTTTTTTCAGCTGCACAATCAAATTGCTGCTCAAAAAAGTCTTTTATTTCTATCATTCTGTTATTTCAATTATTAAAAAAATATATAATCAGTTTCTTAGTGTCTGCCTCACTACTAGATAATGAATTCATAAAGTGTATATGTCTTACTAAAATTGGGTTTCATTGAATGTCAGTGTTATTTGTTCTGCATGTAAACTTTGTTTTCTTCTGAAAAAATAACATGTAAGTCATTAAGTTATCTAAAAACACAAAAAGTAATTAGTTTAAATTCTAAATTACCAGATGAAATAATGTTTTTATTGCTACATAATCAGTGTAGCAATATCATTTGTGAAAAATTCACTGAAAAGCTTTTGAGCTACAATTTAAAGCACAATTAATTAGCAATCAAGACAATATGATAAAACCTAGCCAGTGAAAGTAATCAGTATGTGACTTTGGTTATAGCTTTTTTAAATTTTAGGCCTTAGATTTATCAAATATGAATAAATGTTTTTCTTCATGATATTGAGATTATTTCCAGCTACAATGTCTTTCTAGCCTTCAAAATAGCCCAGTTATCTCTAACTTTTTTTTAAAAAAAGAGAAGAAAACACTCATTTTCAGCCTGAAATTTCTTTGATTAATGGACTTTGAAAAATAGATGTTAACCAGCATATTATAACATAATACTTCAGGATGTTTTCTTAAACATACAAAGTAAAGCCCTACAGAATTCTGTTTCTTAAAAGAAAAATGTATTTTATCATCAAGATGTGTTCATTCAGAATTTCTTGTCTTTATCATGAAATTTGTACTGAGAGAAAAATAATTTGTTTTCTTAAAATGACACAAAAATATCTATCATTTCTTTCAAAACTGGGTAAAATGATACATGTTGAACAGTTTGCTTACGGAATCCAGAACTTATACTTGACACAGAAAGTTGGTTGCATTCTTGAGTCAGTATGATCATTATTGCGTTAGTAGCTGAGTTGCGATTGCAACTTTCATGATGGTGCTTTTGTTCCCATCAGCCCCCTTTGGCTGTCATGCTACTCCCTGGACATACACAAGCACTGTGTCTCAAACAACATACAATAATAGGACATTTGAATTTGAATGAAGTATTTATGACTCTACTCTTACACCACTCCATTCTGCTGTGAGAAATTTAAAATACATAATTCTATTATTCTGTTTAAATCATTTCCACACTCCCATTCTTACTAATAAAGTCCCAAGTAATATAGCCTAAAAGATTCATCCTTGTAATCCCAGCACTTTGGGAGGCCGAGGCAGGCGGATCACGAGGTCAGGAGATCGAGACCACGGTGAAACCCCGTTTCTACTAAAAATACAAAAAATTAGCCAGGCGTGGTGGTGGGCGCCTGTAGTCCCAGCTACTCGGAGAGGCTGAGGCAGGAGAATGGCGTGAACCTGGGAGGCAGAGCTTGCAGTGAGCCGAGATTGCGCCACTGCACTCCAGCCTGGGCGGGCGACAGAGCGAGACTCCATCTCAAAAAAAAAAAAAAAAAGATTCATCCTGATTCATTTATCATAACATTATCATTATAATCCCTGACACTCTCCTTGATGGTATTTATGTTTTATTGACTATTTTTTAATAAAAACTTCTATTTCAAAACTTTTGTCTCAAAATTATTCATTGAATGTTAAACTAAAAGCCTTCTATAATTGCTTATTTTGTTTTTCACAAGTCTCTCACATTTAAAATTTTGAATTTCAACCACTTTTTCATTTGGAAAGTAATGGGCAGTTATAATAAAAATTTAAAATACATGTATTCTAATTCTAACAAAATGCCAGAAAGATAGCATCAATGCCAATAAAGAAAAAAATAGAGAAGATCAAAGTAAACATAATTAGAAATGACAAAGAGGATGTTACCACTGATCCCACAGAAAGACAAATACTCCCTAGAGACTACTATGAACATCTCTATGCACACAAACAAGAAAATCTAGAAGAAATTAATAAATTCCTGCACTCCTATAACCTTCCAAGACTGAATCACGAAGAAATTGAATCCCAGAACAGACTAATAATGAGTTCCAAAACTGAATCATAATATAAAGACTATCAACCAAAAAAAGCTCAGGGCCAGATGGATTCAGAGCTGAATTCTACCAGATGTAAGAAGAAGAGATAGTACAATTCCTGCCAAAACTATTTTAAACTATTGAGGAAGAAGGACTCCTCTCTAACTTATTCTATGAGGCCAGCATCATCCTGATACCAAAACCTGGCAGAGATGCAACAAAAATAGAAAACTTCAGGCCAATATCCTTGATGAACATTGATGCAAAAATTCTCAACAACAATCTAGCAAACTGAATTCAGCAGCGCATTAAAAAGCTATTTGACCGTAATCAAGTAGGCTTTATCTCTGGGATGCAAGGTTGGTTCAAGCTATGCAAATTAATTAATGGGATTCATCACATAAACAAAACTGAAAACAAAAATGTCATGATTTTCTCAATAGATGCATCATTATAAAATAAAACCTGCCCAAAATTTTGCATCAGAGAAAAATGAAATCAAGATCCAGATAATAAGAAAAGTAATACAAAAATAATGCTAATATTAAGAGTAATTGAAATACAAACATTTATTTAGTGCCTACCATGTGGCACTTGCTTTAAATAATGACTCCATTAATACTTTAATATGACATTTTAAATGAGAAAGTATTAACCTCAGTAGAAGGGAAAAGTACTGAAGATGAGAAAACTTAGGTGATTCGCTCAAATATAGTCCATGGAGAAGTCAGGAGTTAAGCCTATTTTTGCTTCCATAAATATTCTTGTTCTCCTGTGACAATACTTTGCCTCTCTCTTTGCCAAGTAAAATTACGTTATGCAGGTCAATGAATTTAATATCTTTGGAAATCATTTTTTCTTCTAAAATATGGGAATAATATTACTTACATTAAATATTTTTTGAGTACAAACTGTATGTTATTAAATATTCATTCATTCAATAACATTTATTGAGATGCAGACTTCATGGCAGACTCCCCTCTAAGTGTTCTAAGAACTATAGTAGTAAATAAAAGTGACACAAACCCCTGCTTTCAAAGCATTTTTATTCCAGTGGGGTGAAACAAACAATAAGAAAAATAAAGAATCAAGTATGAGATTTGTCTTTTGCTTTGAATTGCAACATAGACTTAAAATGACTGAGAGTTCTGTATGTGATTAGGATGTAGAAAGATGCAAAAGAATGTTGCTTTCATGCTAAGAATGAGAAAAGCCAGATAATCTACAAAATCAAAAATTTATTTGACCCTATTCAAGAGCTGAGGTTATAAGGCAACAAAGGGGGCTGAATTTCAAAGAGTAACACATGGCTCCATGGAGAGCAGACATATGAACTGTTTCACCTTTACCAAGCATGGGAGGAAGAAGCAGCCCCCATAGAAGAGGGTAAGAATAAATCAGCTGAATTTATTACAAATTTCTAAAGGCCAAGTGCGGAATAGCACACCAATTTAACATAATTACAAGTCCAGAAATCAGAGCACGCACTTCCTCAGAAGTTTCTCTTTGGGTACTCACAAGAAAGCATAGGGGTTAAACCAAGGCCCAAAGGAGCTCTTCTCAATGGCACAGTTTTATGAGACGTGTCAGCTGCTGATGCAAGAGATACCCAAACACCACCCACTTCTTAAAACTCTTCTCTCACACATTAAAAAGAAGACTTTCAACCACAAAAGAAAGAGCATCGAAACTTTTGATACCTGAAGTTACTTGTGGAGAAGTAAAAGCAGAACATTCTGCCTTCCCAAAGTTAGAAAAATCTCTCTTTATCTCAAGGAAGCAAGCGAAGAACAGGGTTATTATTGTTAGTGATCATTATATTTTTTGGAAGAAGGGTAAAAATGAAAGCCACCTGTAACCGGGAGATGAGTGGGAAAATTTCTCATGCTCAAGATCTCCCACAGACATGAGATTGTATTGGCCATAATGAGAAAATGGATTAAGGAGATGAAAAGGCTCAATCTTGAACCCAGAAGCTCAGGTCTCACCTCAAACAGAGGGTGGACCAAGAAGATTGAGAAATTTTTCTTGCCTGCACCATGAGCCTAGCACTGAATCACAAGCAACAAAAGTCTACCACTGCAGAAGTGTGAAATGTGTGGGAAAATAAATTGCAATACCAAAAACAAAAAACCCAGACCCAACTCAACTGGTGATGAGAATGACCCAATACTATACATACACTAATGACTGGATGACAAAGAAAAGTGCCCATTTGCAGTTGGATATGTCTCTGTATCTACTGTTCTTTTTTATACAAAACGTTTTACCTAACTAAAAATGACAATGTATATAAACAAGCACAAAAATTATGTATTTTCAAGACATAAACTCAAAGATGACACAGTTGGAATTACTCTACAGAGACTTTGAAATAACTATGATTCCTAGGTTAAAGTTTCTAGTGTGTTATGGGTTGAAATGTGTCCTCCCAAAGTATATGTTGGAGTTCTGACCCCAGGTATCTGTGACTACATCCTTATTCAGAAATAGGGTTTCGCAAATATAATTAGTTAAGGTAAAATGGATTAGGGTTGGCACTAAATCCAATATGGCTGGCGTTCTTAAAAGAAAAACAGAAGACAGAAACACACAGATACAGATGGACAATGGAGAAGGCCATGTAAAAATGGAGGCAGAAATTGGAGGGATGCATCTCTATGCCAGAGGATACCTAGGATTATTGGCAACTACCAGAAGTCAGAAGAAACAAGAAAGGATTTTCCCTAGAGCCTTTGGAGGAAGTGTGTCCTTGCTGACACCTTGATCTCAGACTTCCAGTCTCCAGAACTGTAAGAGATTAAATTTCTATTGTTTTAAGCTACCTAGTTTGTGGTGATTTGTTACAGCAACCTTAGGAAACGAACGCATACTATCAATGGTGGAAAACATGGAAGGCTAGAAGGAAGAGTGGGGAATTTCAGCAGAGATATGAAAAAATATGTTTAAAAAGTCATTTAGAACTCCTGGAAAAAATACAATATCATACTTAAAACATTTCTTCAATGGGTTTGTCAGCAAAATGGACATGACTGAGGGAAGAATCAATCAACCAGAAGGGATTTTAGAAATTATTTAAATTAAGTCACACAAAAAAGAATAAAAATCCAGAACAAAGATTTAAGAGCTATAGGCCAATATCAAAACATCTGTCTGTCTGTCTGTCTGTCTGTCTGTCTGTCTATCTATCTATCTATCTATCTATCTATCTATCTATCTATCTATCCATCTAATCTCTCTACCTAAGTCTATATGTGACTGGTATCTCAGAAAGTGAAGAGAAACTAGTAAAAAAAAACTCAAAATGTAATAGTTAAAATTTTTTTGAGAATAAAGAAAACATAGACAACCAAACATAGATTCAAAAAGCTCAGAAAAATATTTTTAATTAGAACAGATAGGAACTATAGTCTAATTTCACAAAAGCAAATATTAAGAACATTTTGGAGGCAAATCAAAGGGAAGATGGAAACATACACAGAAGAGTAAAAATAAGACTTACAGTGGGACACCTTTAAAATACTAAAAGGACTTACAGATGTAGAATTCTGTACCTAGTGAAAAATATCTTTGAAAAATGAAAGTGAAATAAAGATATTCTCAAACAAATGCTGAGAAAATTTATTGCTAATAGTCCTAATTATGGCAAATGTTAAAAGAATGTCTTTTTCTTTCAACTTTTATTTTAGATTCAGGAAATACACATGCAGATTTGTTACAAAGGTATATGGTGTGATGCTGAGTTTTGGAGTACAGTTGATCTTGTCCTGGCAGTAAGCATAGTACCAAATAGGTAGTTTTTCGACCCATTCCTCCCACTTCCTGTAGTCCCTAGAGTTTATTGTCCCCATCTGTATGTCCATGTGTACCCAGTGTTCAGCTGCCAATGATAAGTAAGTATATGTTATACTAGATATTCTGTTTCTTTGCTAATTTACTTAGGATAATGACCTACATCTGCAACCACATTGCCACAAAAGACAGGATTTCATTCTTTTTTATTACTCCATAGTATTCCATGATGAATATGTACCACTTTTTTTTAAATCCAATTGACTGTTGCCTAGGTTGATTCCATGTCTTTGCTGTTGTGAATAGTGCTCTCATGAACATATAAGTATGTGTGTATTTTTAGTAAAATTATTTATTTTCCTATGGGTATATAGCCAATGGGATTCTGGGTTGAGTGGTAGTTCTGTTTAAAGTTCTTTGATAAATCTTCAAACTGCTTTCCACGGTGACTAAACAGATTTATTAATATTTTAGCATCAACAATGTATAAGCTTTCACCTTTCTCCATAGCCTTGGTAGCATCTGTTGCTTGTGACTTTTTGATAATAGCCACTCTGACTGGTGTGAGATGGTAACTCATTGTGGTTTTTGATTGCATTTCTCTGATGATTAGTGATGATGAATAATTTTTTATATATTTGTTGGCCACGTGACTGTCTTCTTTTAAGAAGTGTCTGTTCACGTCCCTTGCCCACTTTGTAATGGCATTATTTGTTTTTTACTTGTTGAGTTGTTTATGTTTCTTCTAAATTCTGGGTATTAGACCTTTGTCAGATGCATAGTTCACAAATGTTTTTTCCCACTTCATAGGTTGCCTGCTTAGTCTGTTGATAGCTTCTTTTGCTGTGCAGACGCTCTTTAGTCTAATTAGGTCCCCCTTGTCAATTTTTGTTTCCATTGCAATTGCTTTTGCGGTCTTAGTAATAAATTATTTGCCAAGGCCAGTGTCCAGAAGGGTATTTCCCAGACATTTCTAGAATTTTTATTGTTTGAGGTCTTTCATTTAAGTCTTTAATTCATCTTGAGTTAATATTTGTATATGGTGTTGAATAGGGTCTAGTTTCATCCTTCTGCATATGGTTAGTTATTCCAGCATCATTTTGAATAGAGTTTCCTTTTCCCATTGCTTGCTTTTGTTGACCTTGACTTTGTTGACTTTGATTTTTGTATATCGTGAAAGGTAGGAGTCCAGTTTCAATCTTCTGCATATAACTACACAATTATCCCAGCATCATTCATTTGTTGAAGAGGGAGACATTTCCCTGTTGCTTGTTTTTGTCAACTTTGTCGAAGATGAGATGGTTGTAGGTGTGTGGCTTTATTTCTGGGTTCTCTATTCTGTTCCATTGGCCTACATGTCTGTTTTTGTATCAGTACCGAGCTGTTTGGTTACTGTCGCCTTGTAGTATAGTTTGAAGTTAGATATTGGGATGCCTCTAGCTTTGTACATTTTGCCTAAAATTGATTTAGCTATGCAGGCTCCTTTCTGGTTTCACATAAATTTAAAATAATTGTTCTAATTCTGTGAAAATGACATTGGTGGTTTGTTAGGAATAGCATTGAATCTGTTGATTGCTTTGGGCAGTATGGTTATTTTAATGATATTGAATCTTGTTCATGAGCATGAAATATTTTTCCATTGTGTCACCTCTGATTTCTCTCAACTGTGTTTTGATTCTCTTCCTGTGGAGATCTGTCACCTCCTTGGTTAGATGTATTCCTAGTGTGTGTGTGTGTCTTGTAAATGGGATTGCAGTCTTGATTTGGCTCTCAGTTTGAACATTACTGGTTTATAGGAATGCCACTGATATTTGTACATTCAATTTAAAATTTCACTGACATCATTTATCAGTTGTAGGATCCTTTTGGTGAGTGTTTAGGGTTTTCTAGGTGAATAATCATATGATCAGCAAAGTGAGAATTTATTTTGCCAGAAAGAATATGATACCAGTTGTAAATTTGAACCTACAAAAGAAATAAAGAGATGTGGATAGGGTAAAGATGAAGGCACATATTAAACACATATTCTCCTTATTTTTAATTGATTTCAAGAATAATGAGCTGTCTAAAGTGAAGAGAGTAACTATGTACTGAGTTTTGTATTACACATACAGCATTAAATTGTATTAGAAATAGCTTTTAGGATAGAAAGAAAATTACTATATTACAAGATTCATACAATCTGCAAGAAGTGGTATAATATCATTTGATAGTTCTTTATAGTAAGTTAAATACATTTATTTTTAAATATATAAAAATATATTAATAAAAAACTAATAATAACATTGGAGAGAGAATGAGTTCATTAAAAAAATCACAATCCAAAATGGCAGAGAGTGCAGATTAAGAGTAAAAGAGGCAAGACAAATAGAAATCAACTAGCAATGGTAGATAAAAATACAACCATATCAATATTAAAATATTAAGTCAATACAAATGTAATGTATGTATACGTCACACAACAAAACTTCAAAATTCATGAATTAAAAAATCATAAAATGAAAGAATTAGTAGAAAAATTCACAATTACTTTTTGAGAATTCACTACCCCTTTTTCAGTATTTAATAGAACAAGTAAACAGATAAATGAGTAAGAATATATAGGACATATAGGATTTCAAATGCTAATAGATAACTTTACCCATTTGACATTTTTAAGACACTTTATCCTGAAAACACTAAGATAGAAAAACAGTAAAAAAGAAAGATACTTTCTTTTCACATGTACGTTGAATATTCACTAATATTGTAGCTGATTAAAAACACTCAACAACTTTTTGTTTTTTGGATTTTCTTGAGACAGGGTTTTACTCTGTCACCCAGGCTGGAGTGCAGTGGTGCACTATGGCCCACTACAGCTTTCACCTCCTGGGCTTAAGCAATTACCCTCTTTCAGCTTCTTGAGTTGCTGGAACTGCAGGTATGCACTACCATGCCTGGCTAATTTTTATATTTTTTGTAGAGATGGGGTTCTGCTATGTTACCCAACCTGGTCTTCAACTACTGGGCTCAAGTAGTCCTCCTGCCTCAGCTTCCAAAAGTGCAGGGATTACAGGCTTGAGCCACTGTATTAGTCCATTTTCATGCTGCTGATAAAGACATAGTTGATTCTGGGCAATTTATAAAAGAAAGAGGTTTAATGGACTTACAGTTCCACATAACTGGAGAAGCCTCACAATCATGGTGGAAGGCAAGAAGGAGCAAGTCACATCTTACATGGATGGCAGCTGACAAAGAGAGAGCTTGTGTAGGGAAACTCCCATTTTTAAAACCATCAGATCTCATGAGATTTGTTCACTATCATGAGAACAGCATGAGAAAGACCCGCCTCCATGATTCAATTACCTCCCACCAGGTTCTTCCCACAATGCATGAGAATTGTGGGAGTTAGTATTCAAAATGAGATTTGGGTTAGAACCCAGCCAAACCATATAATTTCTTCCCTGGCCCCTCCCAAATCTTATGTCCTCACATTTCAAAACCAATCATGCCCTCCCAACAGTCCCCAAAGTCTCAACACATTTCAGCATTAACTCAAAAGTCCACAGTCCAAAGACTCATCTGAGACAAGCCAAGTTCCTTCTACCAATGAGCCTGTAAAATCAAAAGCAAGTTAGTTACCTCCTAGACACAATGAGGGTACAGGCATCAGGTAAATACAGCCATTCCAAATGAAAGAAATTGGCCAAAACAAAGGGGCTACAGGTCCCATGCAAGTCCAATATCCAAATAAAGCAGTCAAATTTAAAGCTCAAAAATGATCTCCTTTGACTCCATGTCACACACCCAGGTCATGCTGATACAAGAGGTGGGTTAACATGGGTTTTGCAGGGTATAGCCTCTCTCCTGGCTGCCTTCATGTGCTGGCATTGAGTTTCTGTGGCTTTTCCAGGTACATGGTGCAAGTTGTCATCCACACTGCCCTGGAAGAGGTTTTCCATGACAGCCCTGCCCCTGCAACAAACTTCTGCCTGGACATCCAGGTGCTTCCATTCATCCTGTGAGATCTAGGCAGAGGTTCCCAAACCCCAATTCTTGGCTTCTATGCTCTGGCAGTCTCAACACCACATGGAAGCTGCCAAGGCTTGATGCTTGCACCCTCAAGCCATGGCCTGAGGTCTGCTTTGGCCTGTTTCAGCCATGGTTGGAGTGGCTGGGAAACAGGGCACCATATCCGTAGGCTGCACACAGCACAGGGACTCTGGGCCCTGCTCACAAAAACCACTTTTTTTCTCCTAGACCTCCAGGCCTTTGATGGGAGGGGCTGCTGTGAAGACCTCTGACATGCCCTGGAGAAATTTCCCTATTGTCTTGGGGAATAACATTTGGGTCCTCATTACTTATGCAAATTTCTTCAATGGGCTTGGATTCCTTCTCAGAAAATGGAATTTTCTTTTCCAATGCATTGTCAGGCTGCAAATTTTTCTAACTTTTATGCTCTGTTTTCCTTATGCCTTTAACAGCACCCAAGTCACATCTTGAATGCTTTGCTGCTTAGAAATTTCTTCCACCAGATAATCATCTCTTCGAAGTTCAAAGTTCCACCAATCTCTAGGGCAGGGGAAAAATGCCACCAGTCTCTTTGCTAAAACATAGCAAGAGTCACTTTACTCCAATTCCCAAGAACTTCCTCATCTCCATCTAAGATCACCTCAGCCTGGATTTCCTTGTGCATATTACTATCAGCATTTTGTTCAAAGCCATTCAACAAGTGTCTAGGAAGTTCCAAACTTTTCCACATTTTCCTGTCTTCTCCTGGGCCTTCCAACCTCTGCTTGTTACCCAATTCCAAAGCCGCTTTCACATTTTTGGGTATCTTTTCAGCAGCACCCCACTCTACTGGTGCCAATTTACTGTACTAGTCCATTTTCATCCTGCTGATAAAGATATACCCAGGCAATTTACAAAAAAAAAAAAAAAAAGGAAGGTTTAATGGACTTACAGTTCCATGTGGCTGGGGGTGCCTCACAAACATGGCAGAAGGTGAGGAGGAGCAAGTCATGTCTTTCATGAATGGCAGCAGGCAAAGAGAGAGCCTGTTCAGGGAAACTCCTATTTTTAAAACCATCAGATCTTGTGAGGCTTATTCACTATCATGAGAACAGCACAGGAAAGACCCACCCTTACGATGCAATTACCTCCCACCAGGTTCTCTCCATGACAGCTGGAAATTGTGGGAGTTACAATTCAAGATGAGATTTCCATGGGGTCACAATCAAACCATGTCAGCCACCATGCCTGATGCAACAAGTTTTTAATAATTGAATTTATACTCTGTTCACATGGAGTTAAATTAGAAACCAATAATAAAGAGCTATCTAGAAATTTCCTGAGTACTTGTAAATTAAGCAATATACTTCTAAATAGTAACTAGATCAAGGATGAAATTGCCCAGGTAATTCATTTTATTTCGTACTTAGTGGAAAAGAAAAAGCACAACACAACAACATGTATGGGATGCAACTAAAGTAGTGGGATTTTTATAAAATTAAATGCCTACATTATGAAACATGAAAGATCTCAATTCACTACATAAAGCTTCCAACATGAAAAATAATAAGAAAAAGGCAGAGATCCACCATCTCATCTCATCACTGACCAAAATACACATCACTTCGTAAGTCCCTATTAAATGTTCCTTTCTGAGAAACTGGATTTATCACCCTCTTTCTTTGCCCTCTCAGCTTCCTTGGGCCCTGAAGCTCAATTCCTTAGACCCATCAACTGTGAAACATGTGGCAAGCTTTAGCCAGGAACTGAGAGACCAAGAAATGCACAACAACCTGAGGCATTTTTTAGGCAAAATCCCAGGTGGCAGCCACTTCGATGTTGAGTGGCATGGCTCACCTTTCAAATGCTTGTGGGTGAGTATGGAGATGCCCTGAAAATGTGAAGTGTTTAGAGTCACCTGTACTCCTGTTGTCAGTGATTGTTAGCTGAGAGACAGCACATGCAGTAAGAAGGGCAGCCAGCGGCTACTGCAGTGGATGGTTGCTTCTGTGGGCTGCTTGGTTGGTGCTGGAGCCCAGGTAGCAGCAAAAGTAGAATAAAATTGCTTGAGTAGGAATTACAACTAGGAAAATGTTATTCTTAAAAAACTCTATAGACAAAAGTCGACTTTGTTAAAACTGACATTTGGGCTATTCATGTATACATAGGTATTCTTTTTTTATTATTATTATACTTTAAGTTTTAGGGTACATGTGCACAACGTGCAGGTTTGTTACATATGTATACATGTGCCATGTTGGTGTGCTGCACCCGTTAACTCATCATTTAGCATTAGGTATATCTCCTAATGCTATCCCTCCCCACTCCCCCCACCCCACAACAGTCCCCAGTGTGTGATGTTCCCCTTCCTGTATCCATGTGTTCTCATTGTTCAATTCCCACCTATGAGTGAGAACATGCAGTGTTTGGTTTTTTGTCCTTGTGATAGTTTGCTGAGAATGATGGTTTCCAGCTTCATCCGTGTCCCTACAAAGGACATGAACTCATCATTTTTTATGGCTGCATAGTATTCCATGGTGTATATGTGCCACATTTTCTTAATCCAGTCTGTCATTGTTGGACATTTGGGTTGGTTCCAAGTCTTTGCTATTGTGAATAGTGCCACAATAAACATACGTGTATTCTTTTAAGACCCGTTTTCTTTCTCTGTAAAACATCTCAGTCAACTGAATCTTATTTGTTTCTCCATTTGCTTCTATCTGCCTCTCCTTCATCTTACAACCCTTTGTCAGGGATGGGAGGTCACCAAGTTACTGGTGGTGAATCCATATGTGTCTGCAGCAACCTCAATTCTTGCCTCCTCAGAAAAAATAATTTGAGTGAGGGGCATAAGGCAGAAAAATACAGAGACTGAGGCAAGTTTCAGAGTAGGAGTAAGCATTCATTAAAAAGCTTTAGAATGTGAAAGAAAGGAAGGTACACTTGGAAGGTACCCAAGTGAGCATTGTGAACATTTAACCTTCACCCTATGACTTTATATGCTGACCCTCTCCTGGCATCTTGCACCCCTTTCCCATGATTCTTTGCTTACGGTGGGCTGCTGGCATGCATAGTGCCCTTCTTAGGCTTTGGGCATGAGCATGGGCAGTGTGTTTTGGAAATTGTATGCATGCCCATGTGAGACTTTCTTCCCTTTCCAGTGGAAAAACCCCCTAAGGTCATACTCTTGCCATTTTGTCTCTTAATGCACATGCCCAGGAAGTTGCCTCTCTCTGGTGCCTACATTTAATTAACACTTTAATGTGGCAGCTGTGGACCATCAGGAGATTGTTTCTCCCTGGCACCAGCTGCCAAATTATCATTTTTAGGGAGGCAATGTGATAACTGTCGAACCATACCCAATGATCATTTGACATTCCTAGTGGGTGGGGGAAGAGCCCTCTCCTGCCCTGCTCATGTGTGTCTAACTACCTGTAACACCTTGATGCCACAGGACAGACGAACCTTAAAAAATGAAATTTCTGACAGCCTGGGATCCCTTAGGAAAAACAGAAAGGTGCCAAAGACTCTGTTGTTTGAAGGAAGGTGTTTTTCCTCAAGGAATCCCAAGCATTGTAAGCAGACAGATTCCCCTTAGGTCTAAGGCTCTGTGGTCTTTGTTATTATGTTACTTGATTGCTTTGGCTTTTCAGAGCTATGAGAAAATGCTTAGTATTGTGGGAGGACTTGACCCTGGTGTATAGTGGCTTTTAGTCATGAGAGCTACAGTGTTAGACGTAGCAGACAGCAGTGTTGTTTATAAGTGGTTATTACTACCAGGAACTACTTAGCTCTTTGCATGTTTTGGCCCTAAAACTTTTCTGATAGTGTTCCTTAAAGGGCTCTACCCTAAAGCTAGTAATATAATTAAGGAACAAGCCAAGTTAAAAGACTACCTATCAAACTAAATCACTCTTTTAAACTGTTTGTAAAAGAAATTTACATCTTTAAAGACAATCTCCCATTTGTAAGGGCATTTCTGTCTCTGCACTGAAACCACTAGGAACTCTATGGGGAAGACAATGGCTTAAAGTTTATGTAACAAACCATGCTTTTGTTTAGATCTAAGTTCTGTAACTTTGAGATGTAAATTTTCCCCTTCATAGGTGGCCTTTAAAAGGGCAGTTTGGCCTTTAAAAATCAAACTGCCATGGAGGCTGCTTTCCCTGTAATTTTGGTTCACAGCCTTCATTGGATTATGGCGCAAACAAGGTAAAATCTGCAAGCTTCTGTTGCTATCCCATGGCTAAGGTCCTAAGCTATTGGATCTTTGTTTATGAGTGTATATACATGTCTAAATGTATTTGTTTGTATGTACACTTGTTGTTATATGTTGTGAGCACAAATTGGTTTATAAGTAAAAGAGTGCAAAAAAAATTAAATAAGTCTAAGCAATTTGCAAGTTCACCTGACTTAAGTATAACTTTACTAAACAAGCTGGCTTTACGATTATTGGTAGAATAAAAATAGAAATGCCTTCAGAATTGTCAGCACACATTTTGTCTGAATTTTATGTTTGTCTTTGCTAGATATTTTAACATTTCAGTGTTTGGCAGAGAAGGTTGTAAAACTATACACCCAGCAAAAACAAAATGATCTTGGTTTGTGTGTTTTGTTTGGATGAATGAGAGTAATTAAAGAAAAATATTTTGGGCCTCCAAAATCCCTAAGCTGAAGGGAAAAATTCAAGCTGGGAATGCTTAGACAAACCTGCTGTTAGAAATAGATAATCGGTGCCATGAAGAAAAGTCAGCACGGAGACAAAGGATTTCTCCACAAGGCCGTTTTTATTTTCTGCAGAAAGGGTGCTCCACGTAGATGCAACAATTTTGACAATTTTGGTGGCAATCTGTATGGGGACCCGTTCTCCTCTGGCAGTGGTCTCTAGTCCTCTCTCATGAGGAGGTATCTCGTCACCTTGTTTCGGTGGCCTCAGGGGTGAGGAATCAAGACCCACCCGGTGTGACACATAAACCTAGACTCTCAGCAATTTGGAAAGAGACTGGCCAGCAACCTGGGGTAAAGGATTCTCACATACCATGGCAACAACTCTGCACAGAACAAGGAAGGAAAAGCCACAGGAGCCAGTAAAGTACTTCCTTGGCCGTCAGATTCTGGAGGGCTGAATGTGTGTGTGCATGAATGATCACAGACAGCCCTGCTTGTGGTGTTGTTTGTGTGGATGGTGACAAGTCCTACTGCTGGACAGAGTGAGTGGCTCCTCTGCAGTTTCGTAGCTACCTCATAAGGCTTAGGGTGGATCCTGCTGTGGGATTCGTAACAGCATGCCAACGCTAACAGGGGCCTAATTTTCCCTCTGGGGAGCGGCCAGAGAGGACAATATGAGTGAGAAGTATGTGAGGGACCTTCAGAGGGGGAAAGTGAGGAAACAGGTCGATCTCCCAGGCCAGGCAAAGCAAGACATCCCTGGTTTAAGGGGTTGAGTCTTCTGGGGCAGGCAAGGCAAGACATCCCTGGTTTGAGGGGTTGAGGATTCCGCTAATTTCAGGAGATTGAACCTATCCAGTACCCAACATGGGAAACGTTTCTAGTAAAACAAGGACAGGGAGTAAAGACGACTCAGGGAAAGGCGAAGGTGATCAGATTTCTTCTAATAGTCCTTTAGGGCGTATGTTAATATATTAGAAGGATAATGAAAGGACCAAAAACAAGAAAAAGCAGCTGCTGTCCCAGACCCTTCTCCTATCCTTATTGTCCTCCTCTTTATAACCCTGCCTCTTGGGAATCATCCCAAGAGTCCACTCACTACCAGCCTAAGTACCCAGCAGGCCAAAACCTATAAAGAACACAGACCCCCACTCTCCAGGCAATATAAAGGTATGAAAGAGTAAAGCCAGGAGACTCAAAGGAAGAAAAAAAAAATCTTAGAAGTGAGAGAAGGAGATAGAGAGACAAAGAGGGAGTCAAAGAGAGAGAGACAAGAGTCAGAGAGACAGAGAGAGAGAGAGATAGAAGTAGTAAAGAGAAAGCAATGTAACCTATTCCTTTAAAAGCCAGGGT
This sequence comes from Hylobates moloch, assembly GCF_009828535.3. NCBI lineage: Eukaryota > Metazoa > Chordata > Mammalia > Primates > Hylobatidae > Hylobates > Hylobates moloch. The sequence goes on from NW_026652288.1 coordinate 13,173,245, forward strand.
AAATTTAAAACCTTTACTTGATAATTGAAGGTCTTGTCCATGACCCTATAACACTCCAATACTGCTTGTAAAGAAGCCAGATGGGTCACACCAGTGAGTGCAAGACCTTCAAGCTATCAATCAGATAGTCCAAACTACTCACCCTGTCATTATGGTAATAGATTTAAAAGATGCCTTCTGGGCTTGTCCGTTAGCAGAGGACAACTGGGATCTATTTGCCTTTGAGTGTGAAGACCCTCACTCCAGTCAAAAATAGCAATACCAGTAGACAGTCTGACCCCAAGGGTTTACGGAGTCTTCTAATTTATTTAGTCAAATATTAGAACAAGTCATTTAATTAGCAAAGGTAAATGGCTAATTGAGCTTGAATGGATTAAAGGCATCATATCCTTTCCTCTGCCAGGGACTAAACAAGAACTTACTTAGAAAAATTTAAGATTAGTCAGATACCGTCATCTGTGGATAGACTCTTATGACCTAAAAACAAAACCCTTATACAGAAAGCTCACGCAAGACTGGCAAAATCCCCTCCTCACTTGGCAATTACCAGAAATACAACAGGTGGAAAGGTTAAAACATCTATTAGTAACTGCCTCTGTCCTAGCTTTACCCTCCTTAAGCAGCCATTCCACCTTGTTGTCAGTATAAACAAGGGTGTAGCCTGAAAGCACGGAGGCCACAGACAACCCATAACCTTCCTGTCAAAAATTCTTAAGCCGGTAACCTGCGGATGGCCCAAATGCATTCAATCTGTAGTGGCAACTGCTTTGCTAACAGAAGAAAGCAGAAAAATAACTTTTAAGGGATACCCCATTGTGAGCACACCTCACCAGGTCAGAAATATCCTAAGTCAAAAAAAGTAGCTTACTGACTCAAGAACCTTAAAGTATGAGGCTATTCTGTCAGAAAAAGATGATTTAACATTAACCACTGATAATTCCTTTAACTCAGCAGGTTTTCTAACAGGGGAGCTAAATCTTAATTAATGACAATATAGAGGTCTGACCAGACCTAGGAGGAACTTCCTTCAGGGCAAGACAATAGAAGGTTCCTCCTGGGTGATTGAGGAAAAAAGAAACTATGGGTATCCAGTAACTGATAGGGAAACTCTTGTAGAAATGAAGTTAGGAAAATTGCCTAATCATTGGTCTGATCAAATGTGTGAGCTGTTTGCACTCAGCCAAGCCTTAAAGTACTTACAGAACCAGGAAGGAACCATCTATACCAATTCTAAGTTAATTTGGACTAAATGAGGTCTTATTAATTGCAAAGGATAATTAAACTCCCAAACTTACAAAGTTTTCAACAAAAGTAAAATTTGCTAAAAGTTAACAGTGTAACATGTATTCATCCTAACTTCTAATCTTATGGCCTTAGGCAGTCTAGTCCACAGACATGAAGGAAATTCACTTAGGAAAAGAATGGTTATCATCTTAAAAAAAAAGTGGGGGGGAGAATTTATGTAAAAAGAATGTCATATGGTAAATTCTTTTCCTAAAATAAATTAACTGGTTGTTTAAAGAAAGGGATGTTTACAACAGGTCAGAAAGTTGAGGCATGTCAAAGATTGTCTGTGCAAGTCATGAAAAGTTATAAAAGGGAATTTATGCAAGAAATGTTGTATGATTTTAATTAGGCCTCCTGAATGTAAAACTATTGAAGAAACAGTTTATGTGCAAGGTGTGTAAGGAAAGTAAAATATACTTTTGGTAAAAGGATTATAAGGAGGCATAAGAATGTGGATTTTTACCTACATTAAAAGGTTAAAAAATGTTATCCAAACCCCTTAAAAGGAAATCTTGTTCCAACTACATCAAGGAGCCCCAAAGGGTCCCTCAGAGACAACATAAATAAAACTAAGGAAAAGGAAATCTCTCAGCAAGAAGGCACTGGGGACTATAAAGTCCACTGCTGATGTCCCCACATTTAAAACAAAAGATGAATTTACTAAAAATTATATACTTGGTCTCTCTTCTACTTTCCCTTCCCTCAGAACTAAAAGTCTTCTAGCACAGGTATCACCCCTAGAATTTCCAGTAAACCAGCACTAGGCTGAGAACCACATCCTCATCAAAAGGGTGGAAACGGGAAACTCAAGCCAGCCTGGGAAGGACCCTACCTTGTGCTGCTAACCACCGAGACTGCCGTTCGCACAGCAGAAAAGGACGGACGAATCATGTCCGAGTCAATAAAGTCTCATCACCATCAGAGTCATGGGCCATTGTTCCAGGGTCAAGCTCTACCAAGTTAAAGCTAAGAAAACTTAATCTAGCTATCTTTTCTTTTTCTTTTCTTCCCTTTAACTACTTCCCATCTTATTATTATTAATATAACTAGATCTAACTCATCTCAAGTTATTACTTTTAATGCCTATTTCATTATACCTTATGGAGATTGACAAGACCAAAGTCACTATAGCAAAAGTAAAAAACCTAAATCAAACAATAACAATTAAGACAGGGTATCAGGATGTAAATGCCTGGCTAAAATGGATTAAATATTCTGTCTGCACTCTAAATAAAAGCGACTGTTACACTTGTGCACACAGTAGGCCAGAGGCCCAGATTGTCCCTTTTCCACTGGGATAGTCCTCAAACCAAGCAGATATGGATTGCACAGTAGCTCTTTTTCAAGATTCCACCACCTGGAATAACAAATTGTGCCAAGCTCTTTCTCCGCTATTTCCTGAAGTTCAACACCCTGTGGGTCAGCCCACGAGGGCTGTCCAGCCTCCATCTTCCAAGACCAATTTTACCTCATGTCTCCAATGACAAGGGGAAAAATTTGGCATTCCTTGAAGACTTAACAGGATGCAGTGAAGTTAGGCACTTCCAAGAGCTGACCCATCAGTCCACTCTTACTCATCCCCAAGAGGATGTATGGTGGTATTATGGAGGGCTTTTACTGGAAACTCTGCCAAATAATTAGAGCAGTACTTATGCCCTAGTTCAATTAGCTATCCCTTTTACCCTGGCATTTCATCAACCAGAAAAAGAAAAAAAAAAACATAGACTCAATTCTTACCTCTATAACAACTATAAGTATACTCCTTCTTCTTAGGTGTTATGTTGTACTGTACATCCAGGAGTTAATCAAAACAACTAAGCCAAGACATGTTAAACAAGTTTGAAGAGGAACTATGAAATAAGAGGAAATTGTAGAAAGTAGAAAAGTTCCTCTTCAAAGCTTGTCTTGGTGTAAAAATAAAATAATAGACACCAGAAATAATAGCTTCTTACTCTAAAGCCTCCTATCAACTATTAGTTCTTACACTTTAGCCCAGTTACTTGCTTTGTCTTAGTCAGGCGTGTCTGGGCAGGCCCAGGCAAGTCTTAGTTCATAGCTTATGCCCCTTCCCTATTTGGAAATGTTATTGCTTCCTTAAACCTTTCATAAGCAACTTCCTCTCCTTCTTTATTCTCCCTTGCACTTACCTGTTTAGGAAAGTTTTAGGTTATTAGCAAATCGGCTGTCAGTTTAAGACTGTGAGGTCCGGCACCAGCCAATGGATGCAGGACACAGCAGTAAGGATGACCCAAATGTGTAAAGGATAAATATGTCTGCTGTTCCTTTGTACAAGTGTGCTCTCACCATTGTTCCATCTGTGATGAGCACTCTTTCTGCAGAAAGTAAAAATGGCCTTGCTGAGAGAATTAAATTTATGTTTGAGTGCTATTTCTTTGCAGCACTAGGGAACAAGCATTTCTAACACCTGCCTTCCATTCTATTCAAAGTCACTCCTCTGCTCACTGAAATAAATGCATATCTGATTGCCTCCTTTGGAGAGGTTAATCAGAAACTCAAAGAATGCAACCGTTTTTCTTCCACCTACCTATGACCTAGAAGCCCCCAAGCCCCCTCCTCACTTTGAGTTGTTTCCCCTTTTCAGACACAACCAATGTTCATTTTACATATGTTGATATGTTGTCTCCCTCGTTAAAAGTGGAAGAATTTAGTAAGATGAATGGGATAAATTGTGGCTGTTGGTTCTGAATGAAGGAGGATGAACGTAGAAATGAAGATAGGCAAAAGGATCTCTTTTAAAGAAGGAGTCAGGGGCTCCTTTCTTCTAGGGAACAAGGGCCCTGAGCTTCTACAGCCCTTCATATTTATTAGGTAGCATCAACAGGGAGGAAGAGGTAACAGTTGGTCAGCTGCTTGATTTATCAAAGGCTTACATAATTGTTTTCTTTATACAACAGGCTCCAGATGTTCCTATAGATAAGCACAAGGAACACTGCCCCTGGGGCGTGAATGCCTTCAGCATTCCTTCTGGCAGCAGATGCAGTAGTCAGTTTGCCAACATCCTGCATTCATGAGAACAGTTTGCTGTTTGCTCATATAGCCTCCAGTGGTATACTGAGTTGGTCACGACCCTCATTCTTTTGGCCTCCAATCATAAAGGTTTTAGGCAAAATTTTCTGTAAATTAAAATTTTAAAGTCAATTTTGACATTCATTTAATATCTGGGTCATTTCTGATTAGGAAAGGTTTGGAATATGGGGAAATAACGCTTCTAAAATTGTGAAAATGTTATCTCAAGACTTCTTGCTTTTTCAGGTTTAACTAAAGTTTTAGGATAAGAATTCTAGTTAACATATAATTCTGTATACAAAATGTGCCAAAAAGGGTTATATTATTACTGAGAAAAATTAATTTTGTCTAATTTGGAAGTTATCCAATAGTTAGTTCAAATTACAGATTTTAAAAGGTTATTTATGGAACAATGTAGAAGGAACCATTAAGTAGAGGAGAAAGATGAGGAAAAAGTTTGGACAATAAAACATTCTTTAAAATTTAATAGTGAATTGGAGACATTTGGCTAAGTAACCTTTTCTTACTTAAATCCCTTAGTGAAGTCATTATTTCTTCCATTTATCTGGAATTCCTAAGCTACTTTTGTTGGGGCCAGAGGAATTAATGGAGCCCACTAGCCTTTTAACTTTAAACTAACTATTTGGATTTAGGCTTCCTGATACTTTAAATGTGTTCAGTATACTCTCATAAATAGAATTTAAAAATAGAATTTAAGTCATGTTTCTCTCTCTTTGCCTAATTTCTCCAAAATTTATAAACCATTTGTGAATATTTTTAATTCATGGCAATGTGTTTGTTTGCATGCAGTCCAGCAGGGTCAGTAGGGCCACTCAGGGGGAGAGAACCCAGAAACCTGACATGCCGTCAAAAGGGTGAAAAATTCTTACCAGTCTCTGGCCTCTTTCTCTCTGTGCAGTCTGGCTAAATGAAAAGTAAAAGTCACTGTTTATCTCCTCTGTAAAGTTTTAATTAATGAAAAAGTATTTGTGCGGTTGTTCTTAAGCTATAGCCAATCTGGTGTGCTTTGTGTGTCTTTCTGTACAGTTCTGTCCAAAGAAAGGGTGCCTCAGGATAGAATGCAGGCCTAGGACCCCATATGTTTGCTGTTCAAGCCAGTCCAACAAAGTGGTCAGTAACAAATTTGGCCACAGGCCTCCATCTGGTTTCATGTCCTTGGTAACATGACCTGTAATCCCGTGGCAATACTTTTAGTCTCAACCATTTTACAATGGTGGCTGTCTTTTGGTGCTTAGTCAGTTCCTGGGAGGGGGCTACAAAATCAGATAAGCCAGTTTATCAATCTGGGTGGTCCCAGCTGATCCATTAAGTGTAAGATTTACAAGATATCTTAAGCACAGATCTTGAGAGTAGTTTAGGGAGGGTCAAAATCTTATAGCCTTCATCTGTGTGACTCCTAAGCCATGGTCTCTAATCTTGTGGCTAGTTTCATTATCTGTTCCCCAGGCAAGAGGGAAGTACATTTGAGGAAGGGGCTATTATCGTCTTTGTTGTGGACTGTAAACTATAAACCAGGCTCCTCCCAGAGTTAGTTCAGCCGACACCCAGGGATAGGCAAAGACATCTTGAGGGCAGAAAGCAAGATGGAGTTTGTTGGGTTGGATCTCTTTCACTGTCTCAGTCACAATTTTGCAATGATGGTTTCAAAAGCTGCTTACGTTCTCCTTTGAAAATACCTTGTACACTTGCAGGTAAGTCATAATCTAATTAAGTCTTGTTGGTTTCACCTGTGAGGGTACTTTTTGTAAAGTTCAAAAGACAAAAATCTTAACTGGTTGGTGTGGCTTAAGTCAAGTAACAAGGGATTTTAAATAATTTTTTTAAAGAGTGCTCAGCATAATTAAAAGTGGATATCTAAGTCATAGGTATATTTAAAAGGTCTTTTTATGTTTTCCTCTTCTTGAATCTGGTTTTCTGGAAAAAAAGTTTTTTTTTTTTTTTTTTCTTCTCAGTCAACTGAATTATTTCTTGCCATTCTTAATGCAAATGAAAGGCCCCAAGGTAACTTCTGGTAGCCAGGAACTCCTTGGGAAAAAAACAGAGGAGGTGCCACAGACCCCAATTTGGGAAAAAAAACCTCTGTCTTCCTCATGAAACCTCAAAAATTAAAAGTGAATAGATTCCTCTCAACATCAAAGGCTCTGTTCTGTTTTGGATTGTGTTATCTGATGGTTTTAAGGTTTTGGGGCATCAGAAATTACTTTGCATTATGAGAGAACTTTGGTTTGTAATAACTAGGTAGAAAATATACTTTAAGCATTGGCTAATAGTAGCTATGAAGGGATACTTAATTCTTTGCACATTTGAATTGAAGAAGCATGGTTTTGGCCACCTGAAAAATATGGAAACATCCCCACCACCTATTAAGAGATGAGACTTCCATGACGGATGGGCTAATTACAAAATTGATTGATTGGCTTTCAGTTGCCTTGCAATGAAATGAATGGTAGAAGCAATGCACTGTTTCTCCCTTGCTATCTCCCTCCTTTTGGGAACCCAAGATCCAATACAAAATAGCACACTTAATTTTGGGGATCTGCCTTTGCTTCACTGTGCCTGCTTTTAAGCCCTAAAAATGCATGCTTTCCTGGCCCTGTTCCTCCAAAGATTCCACCCTGAAGCCAGTAATCCAATTAAGAAACTGGAAATAAAAAACCTTACAAACACTGTATCTTCTGTCTGTCTGTCTGTCTGTCTCTCTCTCTCTCTATATATATATACTGTGTGTAATGTCTATAAAAAGGAAGCTATAATTAATTGGCTTAAAAAATAAGCACTTAGGTGGCTCACACCTGTAATCCTAGCACTTTGGGAGGCTGAGGCGGGTGAATTGCCTGAGCTCAGTAGTTTGAGACCAGCCTGGGCAACACAGTGAAACCATGTCTCTACTAAAATACAAAAAATTAGCCAGGTGGTGACATGCATGTGTAATCCCAGCTACTCAGGAGGTTGAGGCAGGAGAATTGCTTGAACCTGGGAGGTGGAGGTTGGAGTGATCCAAGATCAGACCACTGCACTCCAGCCTGGGTGACTCCATCTCAAAAACAAATAAATAAATAAAAATAAGTGCTTAAATCAAATATTTTTTAAAGGAAAGATAAAAGCTGTAATGCCTTTTATGTTATGTGACTTTAATCATTCAAAAAATGAAATAGTCTTAAGAGATCATTGGTAAAACACATATATCATCAAAATGTAAATAGGTCACCTAAGTCATATAAGTCAGACACTAGGTTTGCTAAGTGTTTCAAGGCTATAAACCGCATGCCTCACAACTAGGTAAGGCCCAGGGACATATGAAATTAACCACATCCCTAATTAGGCTGGAAAAAGTCAGACTTTCTCTGTGCCTAATATGTAATCAAAATAAGTTACCAGGTTTCACACTAAAGTTAAAAATTTATAAAAGTTACCATTATAACATGTAATTTAAACTATTAAAAGTAAATTTACACGTATGATGTGTAGAAACAATAGAATGTGTTCTAGTAAAATATTATAAGCCAAGGAAATGTAAAATGTAAATGTTGCCTAGTCATAAAGGATTGTCTTAAATTAGACCAGAAAGCTGAAGGTTTATGAAAGTTATAGAAAGATTGTAAAAATTAATCTTGGAAAACTCCCATGTGTAAACATTAACTAAATTCAAAAGGGTATTATAGGATCTTTTCACAAATTGAGCATTGACATAAACACATAGCAAGGTTGTCTTAAGACACTCTTCTGTCCTTTAGCAAAAAGGTTATAAAAGGTTTGTAAAGACTTCACCTCAAAGTTAAATTGGTTAAGATTAGATGGAATCCTCTATAAGGTTTCATTTAAAAAATTGGGGTTAACATTAATAAACTAGGCCTGGTACAGTGGCTCATGCCTGTAATCCCAGCACTTTGGGAGGCTGAGACAGGTGGATCATCTGAGGTTGGGAGTTTGAGACCAGCCTGACCAACATGGAGAAACCCCATCTTTACTAAAAACACAAAATAAGCTGGGCATGGTGGTGCACACCTCTAATCTCAGCTACTCGGAAGGCTGAGGCAGGAGAATTGCTTGAACCCAGGAGGTGGAAGTTGTGGTGAGCAGAGTTCACACCATTGCACTCCAGGATGGGCAACAAGAGAGAAGCTCCATCTCAAAAAAGAAAAAAAAGAAAAAAAAGAAAAAGAAAGAAAACAACATTATTAAACTAATTCAAGGGTAAAATTTGGCTTTGATCAGGATTTTCATGTAATAGTAAAAGCTAATGAAAGGTTTTTGCCTTTTGAGTCATCATTTTGGCAAAATAAGTAATTTATAGTAATCTGGAATTCGATTTCATAACAATGAGTGTTTTAAGCCTCTAACATAGTTAGCAGGTTTCCAAAAATCAAACATCAGTTTCAAAATTGTCTTTCCTAATGCACGGCTTTTTGGATGAATCAGAGGGCCTCTGAAAACATCTAGAAAAGAGGTAAACTTATTCAACATATTTATGTACATGGGATTGCCAAATGATATTCAATCTTCTTTATATATTGTGAATAATATTAATATATGTTCCAAAGTGGTATGGGATTTCTAAAATTCTAATGCCTAATTATGTGGTGTAATTATGGTTATTATGTTATTATAAACCACAGAATAACCAAATTACCTTGTATAAAGCTGCTAACCAAGTAGAACAAAAAATTAAATACCAAAAAATAGTTTGTCAGATTTTTATGTTAAACCAGCTGATACTGAAATTGTTTAAATATACAGTTTGAATAAATTCCACCATGTAAGTCAAATTACCTATGATAACCCATCATTTATCATGCTATGCACTTAAGTTGGAAAAACAACTGGTATTCAAGAGGATATAAGTCTAATGTTAATTAAGCATGGGCTCATGCAAAACCAGGATGACGACCTTGTTTTTCCTGAGTCCTGAAACTTTTATTATTAAAAGTTCTGCATTCCATGATTCATCATGGAGAAGATAAAGTAATCCAAATAGAATATATTGGTGTGGTAACTTACAAATTACTAAATTAGTTTATAACCAATGGTTGGCCCCATATTCCTGGGAAAACAGTTAAAGCTTCAGGTACATTTGGTTACCTGGTGGGCCATTTAAACATTTTATAAAGGGATTTCATTCAATTGTTATTTTCATTGCATGTTTTCTGATTGTATAAAAGCTTTCCCATGCAAGAAGGCTGATGTTATAACAGATTATTATGCTACAGTGTATTTTCACTAGTTAAAAAACTTTTTATGATTTAGATCTTCTGAGTACATCAGAGAAAGACTGTCCTTGACATACACAATACAGCAAAACTTTGAGAACCTGAACTTTGGGTTCATAATCTTGCAACTGAGAAGGGTCTTTCCACACTCTTGGAATAGACATAGATTGGATGAAGAATCCTAATTTCCCTGCCCCACCAAACCTTATCTCTTACCTTCACTTTCAGCCTCATCTAAATTTCCATTTCACATCCGTGTGTGTGTGTGTGTGTGTGTATGTGTGTGTATGCACACATGCGTGCACTTGTGTTCTGGTGGGGGCTGAGATGGAGGTGTTAAAATATCCAATGAGTTGATATTTTTATTGGTTGTTTTCTAAGATCTTTTGGTGGCACTTACACTCGTTCTCTGGAGGTAAATTTCTTGCCATCTTTTACACATTTAAATTCATCCTTTAATATTCTTCTTATAGAGAAGTAGCCAGAACTGAATTCAATCTTTCTGAGCTCAGTTGTATGTCTCTAGCTTTCTGGGTTTAATCCTTATGTTATATGATTGTTTTCATTTAAAGTCCTCCCTTTCAGTTTGTAGAGTTAGTTTTCACCATTATTGTAAAAAAGTATAATTTTTATATGATATCATGCTACTTTATTATATGTTATGTGAGTTTTTTATGTTAAATTATTTCAAATTTTTCACTTTTATACTACAATACATCCACCTGTTCAACCTTTATTAAAAAAGAATGGAGAGAGAAATTACTAGCACTACTAAAGTATCTATTCAGTGCCAGGCACTGTGCTGTAACCTCAACGTACATTTTCTCATTTATTCTCAAATCAACCTTTTAAAGTAAGCAATATTATTTACATTTTAAATGGAAAACCAGGTTAAAAGAATCTAATTAAAATGCTGCAGTGTATATAACTTGTTAGAGAAAAATCAGGTGAGCCAATATCTGTTATTTTCAAAGCTCAATTATACACGACTTGAAATCTTCAGAGTGCAGCAATAGTTTGAATATATTTTATAGAAATATTAGCAAAAATAGATTCTGTATTGTTGTGTTTTGCAATAGCATACATGTTAGAATTTTGAGTTTTCATATTTCTAAGACAATATGTATTACCTATTACTTTAATATGCTATGAAATTTACAAGAACTAGCTAGAATTTGCATGCTGTAGTGCACTAACGGTGAAAGTAGAAGTTATTTTTACAATGATTAAATTATGAACATAACATATAAATGATTTAGCTAATAATATCTTCTTTTCAATTAATTATTGTACATTTTTGAGAAATATGTAATTAAACAGCATTTAAACCAATAAATATTTACTCTTTGATTTTGTGTGTAACAACCCTGTTAGAAACCCTAGGCCAAATGATAAGTAAAGGAGCACTGCAATTTTCTCGGGCGGTGATTTGATTACCCAAGAACTATTCCCTTGTGCTAACCATGTTTTCCCAATGCTACTGCTACCAGCTTTTCAACCTTGATAAATAAGCCTAAACTTATTCGTGGCTTTGGCATTTTGAGATTTTGGTAGCACTTTCTTTATTTGTTCTTCCAAAGCAACACCTGCCCTAGTTACAGCATTGTGAGATTTAGTACTGACAACATTTTTTTTAAGCATTGCATGGGTCCCTCACTCAATGCTATCAGTTGGAGGACCATTGTTTAGCGTCCTGCCCCCAAAATTTGTGTGAGATGCAGTTTTAGAGAACACTATTTTGCTAGTCCAGTCATCTCAATGATTTTTTTTTAAGATGGAGTCTTGCTCTCTCACCCATGCTAGAGTGCAGTGGCATAATCTTGGCTCACTGCAACCTCCACCTCCTAGGCTCAAGCAATTCTCCTGCCTCAGCATCCTGAGTAGACGGGATTACAGGTGTGCACCACCACACCTGGCTATTTTTTTTTTCTGTATTTTTAGTAGAGATGGGGTTTTACCATGTTGGACAGGCTGGTCTCAAACTACTGATCTCAGGTGATCTGCCCACCTTGGCCTCCCAAAATGCTGGGATTATAAGCGTGAGCCACTAGGCCTGGCCATCTCAATGATTTTTTAATAGCCTTCACTTCCTATCCATAATGTGTAACAGGGTTGGCTGAAACATCCTATCTCATTGGTCTATTTATTTAATTGATGTTCTTGGTCATTAGTTTAGAAACATGGCAGATGTGCCCATGTAATTTTGGTGCATCAGGAAATAGGAAAACCATTGCATTAATATGCATTCACTTATGTGCTTTACAGGCTTTGGTGAAAGAGATGGTCTTCATGTGTAATCCTTGCAGAGGAATTTGCTGGACCTCTATGCTTTATTTCTGGCAGTTAAGAACTTCATTTGATTATTGTGACCATTGAAAGCCCACAAATCCCACTAAGTATAAGGAAATGGTAGAAAGGGTGACTGCTCTTTGCAAACCACATGCTGATGAGGCCCTAATGACTTTGAGGGTCACTGTATGCATCTGGAAAAAAGAAATCTGACAGCTAATTTTTATGCAGATAATTTTAAGGAAAGGAAGATCAAAATTTAAATAGAAATTCTAAGTCATAGATTAGATTTGTTGATACATGAAAGCATCTTAACTGTTATTACTTAAGAAAAGCAATGGCAATGGCTCTTTATTATGCTTTTTAACAGATACAAAATAAAATAATTTTACCCATGATTTATGTACTTATCAATGCCATGAAATTGCATCTGGTTTCTGGAGAAGTTTTAAGAATTAGGCAGCTGGACAGTGACCTTGGATGTTAGTCTCATTACTCCACATTCCAGCCACTTCAGTCTGACCTCCTGTACAATAAGGAGGAGTTATCTCTTGACAGTACAGCAGCAATATCAGTTTGTGAGCATTATCCAGGAAGAGGAGATACTCTGCTTTCACTTTTCCCCAGAATGGTAAAATCATCTTTTTTTTTTTTTTTTTTTTTTGAGACAGAGTCTCGCTATCGCCCAAGCTGGAGTGCAGTGGCGCGATCTCGGCTCACTGCAGGCTCCACCTCCCAGGTTCACACCATTCTCCTGCCTCAGCCTCCCGAGTAGCTGGGACTACAGGTGCCCGCCACCTTGCCTGGCTAATTTTTTGTATTTTTAGTAGAGACAGGGTTTCACTGTGTTAGCCAGGATGGTCTTGATCTCCTGACCTCCTGATCTGCCCGCTTTGGCCTCCCAAAGTGCTGGGATTACAGGCGTGAGCCACCACGCCCAGCCTAAAATCATCTTTTTTGGACTTCAAAGGCACTGAAAGAAAATACCTCAGATATTCACGAAGATAGCATCTTAGCAGAGGTAAAGGTGATTCTGCTTATTGCCATGACTAAATGAAATCATGTTTATAAAGCACTTTACCCAGTTCCTAGTCCATAAGAGCTTGAATATCATATATTTCTTTTCTAACGGGGTTAAGGTTTTTGTATTATCATTAATAAGTTGTTTATATTAATGTTAATACTTATTTTTCTAATGAATAGGCAATGACTGGAATGACACAGTCTTTCATGTTTTTACTAATTGGTCACCGTTTTAAGGTATTGCCTCTTTTAATATACTTCTGTTTGCTAAGTACCAACATTATGTTCCATTTCTGCCAGCACTCCACAGGATACATGAAATGTGAAGAAGGCTCTGTGTCTATACTTTTAATCATACATCAAATGAGACGCAACTTAAATAGAGAAGTCACTAACAGATATGGGCATACACTACATGCCAAGTTGGTAGATGAGAGTCACTATTTTATCATGACTAAGTACATGACTTTACTTATGAAGCTCTATTCTAGTGAAGGCTCTGAAACCTAGGAAAAGTAACCTATGCTTTCTTAATCCGCTTATTATTATTCTTATGACTTGCTTTATAAAACAGAAATACTACTGCTACCTACCCAGTAGTGTTCTGAGGTTTAATGTGATCAATATGTATAAAGCAGTTAGCTTTTAAAGAATGTTGAGAGATGTGAGGGCTTATGTTGCTAAAAATCCCAAATTGTGAGTTGATATGGTTTGGCTGTGTCCCCACCCAAATCTCATCTTGAATTGTAGCTACCATAATCCCCAAGTGTCATGGGAGAAACCTGGTGGGAGGAAATTGTATCATGGGGGGAGGTTTTTCCTGTGCTGTTTTCATGATAGTGAATAATCTCACGAGATCTGACGGTTTTACAAAAGAATGTTCCCCTGCACATGCTCTCTTGTCTGCCACCATGTAAGACATGTCTTTGCTCCTCCTTCACCTTCTGCCATGATTGTGAGGCCTCCCAAGCCATGTGGAACTGTGAGCCCATTAAACCTCTTTCCTTTATAAATTATCCAGTATCAGGTATGTCCTTAGAGCAGTGTGATAATGGATTGATACATGAGTGCACATGAACTTGGCTGGTTGACGAGTGAAGAAGTAGGCAAGGTTTTCATCAAAGCATCTCTCCTCCCTTCCCTCAATCCTCATTCCCAACCACTACATTCCCAGTATGTTGTCAGTCCCGAGTTTGCTCCTTGGTTGTCAGGAAATTCACCAACTTCACTTCAGAAACCTGAGATGGGAAAGAGGTCAAAGTATAGCTTATTTTATTATGTAATATTATCCTCCTTTTATCTACACAGTTATCAGGTTAATCACCATTGTCATCATCATCTGCTTTTTATGTAATCACTCTGATTTTCCTAGAAGGCTCTTGTCCAATGATTTTATTTGCTTTTCTCGATGGGCTACGTACTGCTATATTACTTCCCTGCTAATTTGGTTATGGACTTTACATATATTCTAATTTATTTGCCATGTACAAACTCAGCTTTAACAGTGATTAGTGTAGCACAATTTCTACCTATTGAAATGCAAATAACAAGGTAATGTTAGAAGGCAAACAGCTACAAATGCAGTTTGAATCGCCTGCTATACTAATTATGTGTGATTTTATTATATTTTATATCCATGCCATTGACTAATATTACACATTTTTATAGACAATTTCACAAATACTGAACAAAATTAAGTTGGTGAGAAAGGGGATTGTATTCTATGTCTCTACTATGCTTCAGGAACATTGTATTTCAAATTTTCTCATTTAATTATATAATAAAAATGTTTTGATCAAATATTCATATATGGAGACTGCTGTAGATTTTGGGAATAAAGGTAAACACGAGACAAGCATGGGTGCATTTCACATTCCTAATTTTTAAACTCTAAAAATTTTCTGTTGTTTTCTACCCAACCTAAAATTAATTCCCAAATATGCTTTGAACATTGGATATTTTACAAGTAAGAATATTAAAACCCTAAGTAGTACAAACTGTCGAGGCTGAGGTGGCTGTAAATGTTTATTAGCAATCTGCATATCTTGTTCTTACCCTTAATTTTGCTTCATAAATAAAAGGATGGAAATTGACAAAAAGGTGAAGTCCTTAGGGTTTATAGTAGATGATTTTGTAAAACAAGAATCCTAAGACATTCTGCCTACCAAGGCTGAATGTACATACACTTGAGAATATATATATGATATGTATACATATTAATAGATATAATGTATAATAAGTATTAAATAAGTAAAGTTTTGAAACTTCTCCAAGCGTAGAACTAACAAGGAGTCCATCTGAGATTCATATTCTGCTGTGTGACTCTATGCCTTGCCTTTATCCTTAGCAATACTTAGTCTCTGGGTAAATTGAATACCTGACTATTGATTTTAGCATAAGAACAGATATAAAATATATCTTATTTCATATAAGATACACTTATTAATACATTATATATTATAATCTATTTATCTTCATATAATGTATATATACATATGTCTTAAATGTATATTATATATCTTATTTTATATCAAATATAATCATATAAAATATATTTATATAAAATATAATTATACATAATATGTATTATCTTATAAATAATAAATATATTATACATATATTATATTTAATGACATATAAGAAATATATACTACTAATAATTATAAATAATATATAATAAATATATTTTATGAATTTTATTATTTTATAAATAAATATATCATTTTATATAAAATATAACACTTATATATCATATTATTTTATAAAGAATAAGTATATTTAATAATATATACTACTAAATATACAAGTACTATATAATAATTATAATAAAGAATATATAATGCTATTTTATACATTTTATTTTATACATAAATGTTATATAAAACATATATTATATATTAGTACAAATATAAACATAAATTAGTACACAAGTATATATGTATAAATATATTTCATATATTATACTTATTTCATGTATTATATATATTTTATATAAAATAAAATAATATATTTTATACCTATATATAATAAATATTACATTTCATATGTTGTTCTTATGCTGAAATCAATAATCAAGTATTCAATTTACCCAAAGACTAAGTATTTTTGAGGAAAAAGTCAAGACAGAGTCACACTGCAGAATATAAATCTCAGATGGACTCCTTGTTAGTTCTATGTTTGGACAAGTTTTAAAACCTTCTTTATCTCAGTTGTGTTTCTTCATGTGTTCACTGAGCATAATAATACTTTATATCAATCAGATTATCTGAGGTTTAAATGATATGATTCTATATAAATATTATGTACTCAAATAGTATTAGGTTTCATTAAATAGGAGTATTTTAGCTATAATATAGGAAATTTTCAAAGCATTAACCATCACATCATATTAGTATACTGCTGACCAAGCAAAGTGGATCACTGACAAGTCTGAAGGAGAGTTGGTAAACTAAAGTTTATAGCTTTAGATTTTGCTAATTATATTTCTACATGGTTCCTCAAAAATTATTTTCTCTACTATTGTCCTAAGAAAAAATACCTCCTTTTTAAGGGGTTATCAGAAACTTGTTTATCTTACAGTTTATGATAATACTAATGAGAATTTATTTATTTG
Organism: Hylobates moloch; assembly: GCF_009828535.3. Taxonomy (NCBI): domain Eukaryota; kingdom Metazoa; phylum Chordata; class Mammalia; order Primates; family Hylobatidae; genus Hylobates; species Hylobates moloch. The sequence goes on from NW_026652288.1 coordinate 13,189,712, forward strand.
TTTGTTCAAAAAATATTTAGTGTCCACCTGTCTACCAATTACTGGGCCACGTACTGGGAAAGAGTGTTTAAAAAACAAACAAGCAATCTGTCTTTGTGGTACAATTTTAAAACCTGTAATTTAAATAGATCCCTAATGTTTTCACACAACATATTTCATTGAATCTTGATAATAACCACGCTCAGGAGTTTGAGACCAGCCAGAGGAACATGGCAAAACCCCGCCTCTACAAAAAGTGCAAAATTAGGTGGGCATGGTGGTGTGCGTCTGTAGTCCCAGCTGCTCAGGGATCTAGGTAGGAGGATGACTTGAACCCAGGAAATCGAGGCTGCAGTGAACCATGATTGCATTGCTGCACTCCAGGCTGGGTGACAGAGCAAGACCCTGTCTCAAGAAAATTCTTTTATAGCTGCAAGTATTGTCTATTTCTAGAAAACAGCTATTTGTGTATTACATTTTACAAAAGATTAGATCTATCACCTCATTACCTGAGGAGTATGCTTCCATACATAATGTTTATCTTGCAATCTTTCTTCTACCCTACCTACTTCAATTATCTTTCTCCCCTTCTGATTGTTTGGCATGTATTGCCTGAATTAGTAGGCCATGAAATGTTCTTTTTCCTATAACTCAGTCTCTGACATTTCCAAATCTTCCTTGTGAGAGATATCAAATAGGAGCACTTCATTTCTTTACAGAATTAATAAGATGTGTGGCCTTAATTGCAACCTTTTTGCTAATTAAAATGCAGCAGGAATGCATATGGTGGAGGTAATGTCTGAATTTGCTGCTAGAAATATTCATGACTTTAAAATTTTATGCTTTTGAAATTGTGCCTTTTTTGTATATTGCAATATATACGAATATATTGAATCCTGTTGCACAAAACAATGAAGATGGAAAAACATAATTTCATTGTTCATTGCCATTTGTGGCATTCTACCATAGTGAGTGTATTTTGTAATTGTAATTCATTAAGAGCAAGAAAGAGATTTCTGATTCTTACTAAATTTGTTCTCGTGTTTTACTTGGACAATAGAAATTGCATCCTTAAAACACTATCTCACAATTTCTACAGATTAAAAATTGAATAACCTCAAATGCTTAGGAATATCGTCTGAAGATATACGGAATTATTTTTACATGGCAACTTGAACTATGTCCATTCACAAAGACCAATTATGTATATTAAAAAACAATTTGGTCGAAGTAAGACTTTAATTACATATAAGTGTGAATTAATCCTGATTGCTTTCTTAGTATTAAAGTTCTGAAAATGGGAACATCTGCCTAAAGAATATTTTCTAACATATACACATTCTTTTGGTTACTATTGATGATTTTTATACGCTTTTCTCTAAGATGTCCTTGAATGGTCATAGATGAATATAAATTCTATGAGACAGAAGTCCCCATTGCATAGGGAGATAACTGCCTTATGTACTTGCCTCAGACTTTCAAATTTCTAAGGTTTTACTATCTCTCTCGGAAGTACTTTTTAGTAGGCTTAATCTTTTACTTCCTTCTGGCATTTATACAATTACGAGTACATTCTCAAATATGCCAATGTGAGCATTTGAACTTGACAACAAAGGGCATGACTTGACATGCAGAGATGCGTAGACTACCTGCAAATAGGCACATATTTTTTTAAAGATAGTAGTTAGTTCCAAATGTATTATTTTATGGATGACCAATTTAATCTAAAGGGGACTATATTAGGACACTGGAATCACTTATTGGACCGTAAGAATTGAAACCTAGATCAAATAAATTTGAGTAGAAGGAAAAGGTAAGAGAATGACACAAAAAGCACCCAGAGGAGAGTATTTCTGTGTAAACAGGTAAATTAACAAGGTGGAAATTTAATACACAAATTCACATTTGTTTCAAGATTGGCCTTATGTGTATGGATACTAAAAAGGAAATAACGCTAATGCTTCATTCGTTTATTCCAAATAATTTTGCTAAGCCCCATTACATAGCCAACTCACTGTTAGACACTTTGTTTTAAAGGTGAAAGAGTTAATACATTTGCTTCCAAAGAACTTACTAGTAAAGTCACACACACACATACACAGAGAATGAGAGAGAGAGAATTACATATTCCATAGGAAAGAAAGGTAATATAGAAAATCTAAACTACCATTCAACAGTAAATTTTTAAAAAAGGAGGTATTTTACTTATACAATTTTGAGTGAGAAAAAAGGAACGGCTTCTTCAAATAATGAGTCTAAAAGAATAATGCAGGTTGGCCGGGCGCGGTGGCTCACGCTTGGAATCCCAGCACTTTGGGAGGCTAAGGCGGGCAGATCACGAGGTCAGGCGATCGAGACCATCCTGGCTAATACAGTGAAACCCAGTCTCTACTAAAAATAGAAAAAATTAGGCAGGCGTGGTGGCAGGCACCTGTAGTCCCAGCTACTCAGGAGGCTGAGGCAGGAGAATGCATGAACTGGGGAGGTGGAGCTTGCAGTTAGCCGAGATCACGCCACTGCACTCCAGTCTGGGCAACAGAGCGAGACACCGTCTCAAAAAAAAAAAAAAAAAAAAGAAAAAAAAATAATAATGCAAGTAGCAGTGACTTACATTCTAGATGTGAATTTTATGTTTCCTTTATGACATGTTTTTGTATTGCTTTTTGAAATATGACAGAGGAAACTGAAAACATTCCTTTTTTCTTTACTATGGAAAAGGATTATGAAGAGAAGTCTAGAAGATCTCCTTTCAAACCTGTTACTAACTTCCAGTTTCAGTGTTGACCTGTAAAGAGTGCAGAAATTGGAATTTCCATAGTTACAAGGAAAAGCTACACAAAGAGAAAGTGAATGGCTTTTCCGGGGCCCGTTAGAAAACTGAGGAGAAACACACACACACACAAACACTCATGCACAATCATCTTCAACCAGCTGCAGCCCAAAGACAAAGGAAAACGTCTTGAAAGAATCCAGAGGGCATAAAACACTTCTTGTTTGTAGAAGAGCCAGCATCGGAATTACAGCAGACTTCTCATGATAAACCATGCAAGCAAAGAGAGGGTGGAGGAAAAATGTTTTAAATATTGAAAGAAAAATAATGTAGAAATCTGTATGGTGACAACTCTGAGGTTAGAGATTGTCATTATCATTATCGACATTTTACAGATGAAGAAATTGAGGCACCAGTGAGAATAAGTCAGTTTTCCAAAGTCACATTAGTAGTAAGTGTCAGGGCTGCTGCATGAACCCACACAGCATGACTACAGAATCTATGTTGTTATCCATTACTCTGTACTGAATTTGTCCACTTATTTTTATCGTAACATTTATGTGTTTTATAACATCTGTGTGTTTCCATGGCAACCTTGATGACTAGATTAAGAGTTTTGCATTAAATAAAAGAACAGATAGTCTTTGTTAATAAATGAAAGAATGAGTGAACAGGAGTAACTAAACTTTGGCATAATGAAATATATCTGTCTTCAGTTCTTTCAGATTTTAAATTACTACATGAACTGTGGCAGAGTAATTCAAGTAAATCTAAAGTCTAAACAGTTTGGATTTTTGTATAAACTAGCTCATATTTACTTTAACAAACTACTAAAAAAGTTTTCAGTCAAATGATTTAAGATTTTGCTGAGCATTCATTCTGTGTCTGTACTGAGCACAGAGGGAAACCTTTGGTGATGACTTTGTTGTGGCTTCAGCACTGGGGTTGTGGAGATAAGCCACACTACTGGGAGTCTATGAGGTAACAGGACATGACAAGCAAAATTTTGTTCTAAGTTGTGAGTCACTAACCGTGAGAGGAGAAAGGAGACCTACACATGATGGAATTAGTATGAGAAAAATTCTTCCATAGGATTCTTTATTATTTTTTAAATTTCTCACCATATTCATTGAGGGGTAGACTTCTACCTTGATAAAATTCATCAGCTATGCTTTTCTTTTTAGAAGAACATATTATGCTATTGCTAATTAATTTAGAAAGTCAGTGGAATTATTTTGTGATTTTATCGTAAATGCCTATCAAGGGTCATACGTTTGCCAGGAATTTTGGAAGTACTGAGCAAACAGAGATAAGCAAAGAGAATTCCCTGGATTCAGAGTGCTGGTGGTCAGCCTACAGATACACAAACAAATCCTTAAAGTGTTCAAACTGTTGAACATACTGTACTACAGTTGTGTAGGCAGTATGGACTGACAAGCAAATTTACCATGAAGAGTAAACCTGAAGATCTCTCACTCGTATATATCACTTCCAAAGTTTAGCATGTTGCCTCCAAGAACATGAAAAGAAGTGCTACCTTGGCCACTATCTGACAGCCTGAGGACTGCCCCAACTTGGTGATTACATCTAAGCCAGTGGTTTGCAAGTAGGGGACAATTTTTATTCTCAGATAATGTTTGCCAATGTCTGGAGACATTTTTTATTATAATAACTCGTGGGGCAGGAGTGCCATTGGCATCTAGTGGTAGTGGTCAGGACTCTCTGCCATACATTGTACAATGTACAAGACAGCCCCCTCTGACAATTGATTCTTGAGTTTAAAACGTCAATAATACTGTGGTCCAGGGACAATAAGAATGTGAGCAAACTCTGCTCAGCTCTCTAGAGAAGGAGGGTGATATGGTTTGACTCTGTGTCCCCACCCAAATCTCATCTTGAATTGTAGGCCTCATGTGCCGTGGGAGGGACTTGTAATCCCCTTGTGTTGAGGGAGGGGGGTGATTGTATCATAGGAGAAGTTTTTTCTCACAAGATTTGATGATTTTCTAAGCACCTGGCATTTCCGCTGCTTGCGTTCCTTTCTCCTTCCACCTTGGGAAGAAAGTGCTTGCTTCCCCTTTCACCTTCCACCATGATTGTAAGTTTCTTGGGGCCTCCCCAGCTGTGTGGAACTGTGAGTCAATTGAACCTCTTTCCTTTATAAATTACCCAGTCTCGGGTATTTCTTTATAGCAGTGTGAAAATGGACTAATACAGAGGAAAAGGAAGAGTGATTTAACACGTGAGACTAGCGAGGACCTGGCCAAACTACTTGACGTAGCTGGCTCCTCCCCACCTCAAGAGAGCCTCGGTCTAAATTTATTTTCTGAGCAACTAATATGTAAACCAGTCTCTCTGATATCACATATGCCTATGTGCTTATCCTCCATATAATTCCACTAATTTATACCATCCCTTCATTTCTTGTTTTCACTCTGATGTTTCAAATTCTATAAAATACACTCTAGGAATTCATTTATTCTTTTTTTTATTATACTTTAAGTTTTAGGGTACATGTGCACAATGTGCAGGTTTGTTACATATGTATACATGTGCCATGTTGGCGTGCTGCACCCATTAACTCGTCATTTGGCATTAGATGTATCTCTTAATGCTATCCCTCCCCCCACCCCACAACAGTCCCCGGAGTGTGATGTTCCCCTTCTTGTGTCCATGTGTTCTCATTGTTCAATTCTCACCTATGAGTGAGAACATGCGGTGTTTGGTTTTTTGTCCTTGCGATAGTTTACTGAGAATGATGATTTCCAGTTTCATCCATGTCCCCACAAAGGACATGAACTCATCATTTTTTTGGCTGCATAGTATTCCATGGTGTATATGTGCCACATTTTCTTAATCCAGTCTATCGTTGTTGGACATTTGGGTTGGTTCCAAGTCTTTGCTATTGTGAATAGTGCCACGATAAACATATGTGTGCATGTGTCTTTATAGCAGCATGATTTATAGTCCTTTGGGTATATACCCAGTAAAGGGATGGCTAGGTCAAATAGTATTTCTAGTTCTAGATCCCTGAGGAATCGCCACACTGACTTCCACAATGGTTTACAGTCCCACCAACAGTGTAAAAGTGTTCCTATTTCTCCACATCCTCTCCAGCACCTGTTGTTTCCTGACTTTTTAATGATGGCCATTCTAACTGGTGTGAGATGTTATCTCATTGTGGATTTGATTTCCATTTCTCTGATGGCCAGTGATGAGGAGCATGTTTTCATGTGTTTTTTGGCTGCATAAATGTCTTCTTTTGAGAAGTATCTGTTCATGTCCTTCGCCCAGTTTTGATGGGGTTGTTTTTTTCTTCTAAATTTGTTGAGTTCATTTTAGATTCTGGATATTAGGCCTTGTCAGATGAGTAGGTTGCAAAAATTTTCTCCCATTTTGTAGGTTGCCTTTTCACTCTGATGGTAGTTTCTATTGCTGTGCAGAAGCTCTTTAGTTTAATTAGATCCCATTTGTCAATTTTGGCTTTTGTTGCCATTGCTTTTGATGTTTTAGACATGAAGTCCTTGCCCATGCATATGTCCTGAATGGTATTGCCTAGGTTTTCTTCTAGGGTTTTTATGGTTTTAGGTCTAACATTTAAGTCTTTAATCCATCTTGAATTAATTTTTGTATAAGGTGTAAGGAAGTAATCCAGTTTCAGCTTTCTAAATATGGCTAGCCAGTGTTCCCAGCACCATTTATTAAATAGGGAATCCTTTCCCCATTGCTTGTTTTTGTCAGGTTTGTCAAAGATCAGATGGTTGTAGATACGTGGCATTATTTCTGAGGGCTCTGTTCTGTTCCATTGATCTATATCTCTGTTTTGGTACCAGTACCATGCTGTTTTGGTTACTGTAGCCTTGTAGTATAGTTTGAAGTCAGGTACCGTGATGCCTCCAGCTTTGTTCTTTTGGCTTAGGATTGACTTGGCAATGAGAGCTCTTTTTTGGTTCCATATGAACTTTAAAATATTTTTTTCCAGTTCTGTGAAGAAAGTCATTGGTAGCTTGATGGGGATGGCATTGAATCTATAATTTACCTTGGGCAGTATGGCCATTTTCATGATATTGATTCTTCCAACCCATGAGCATGGAATGTTCTTCCATTTCTTTGTATCCTCTTTGATTTCATTGAGCAGTGGTTTGTAGTTCTCCTTGAAGAGGTCCTTCACATCCCTTGTAAGTTGGATTCCTGGGTATTTTATTCTCTTTGAAGCAATTGTGAATGGGAATTCACTCATGATTTGGCTCTCTGTTTGTCTGTTATTGGTGTATAAGAATGCTTGTGATTTTTGTACATTGATTTTGTAACCTGAGACTTTGCTGAAGTTGCTTCTCAGCTTAAGGAGATTTGGGGCTGAGACAATGGGGTTTTCTAGCTATACAATCATGTCATCTGCAAACAGGGACAATTTGACTTCCTCTTTTCCTAATTGAATACCCTTTATTTCCATCTCCTGCCTGATTGCCCTGGCCAGAACTTCCAACACTATGTTGAATAGGAGTGGTGAGAGAGGGCATCCCTGTCTTGTGCTAGTTTTCAAAGGGAATGCTTCCAGTTTTTGCCCATTCAGTATAATATTGGCTGAGGGTTTGTCATAGATAGCTCTTATTATTCTGAGATACGTCCCATCAATACCTAATTTATTGAGAGTTTTTAGCATGAAGGGTTGTTGAATTTTGTCAAAGGCCTTTTCTGCATCTATTGAGATAATCATGTGGTTTTTGTCTTTGGTTCTGTTTATATGCTGGATTACATTTATTGATTTGCATATGTTGAACCAGCTTTGCTTCCCAGGGATGAAGCCCACTTGATCATGGTGGATAAGCTTTTGGATGTGCTGCTGGATTCGGTTTGCCAGTAGTTTTTTGAGGATTTTTGCATCGACGTTCATCAAGGGTATTGGTCTAAAATTCTCTTTTTTGATTGTATCTCTGCCAGGCTTTGGTATCAGGATGATGCTGGCTTCATAAAATGAGTTAGGGAGGATTCTCTCTTTTGCTATTGATTGGAATAGTTTCAGAAGGAATGGTACAAGTTCCTCCTTGTACCTCTGGTAGAATTCAGCTGTGAATCCGTCTGGTCCTGGACTCTTTTTGGTTGGTAAGCTATTGATTATTGCCACAATTTCAAAGCCTGTTATTGGTCTATTCAGATATTCAACTTCTTTCTGGTTTAGTCTTGGGAGGGTGTATTTGTCAAGGAATTTATCCATTTCTTCTAGATATTCTAGTTTATTTGTGTAGAGGTGTTTGTAGTATTCTCTGATGGTAGTTTGTATTTCTGTGGGATCGCTGGTGATATCCCCTTTATCATTTTTTATTGTATCTATTTGATTCTTCTCTCTTTTCTTCTTTATTAATTAGTCTTGCTAGTGGTCTATCAATTTTGTTGATCTTTTCAAAAAACCAGCTCCTGGATTCATTAATTTTTTGAAGGGTTTCTTATGTCTCTATTTCCTTCAGTTATGCTCTGATTTTAGTTATTTCTTGCCTTCTGCTAGCTTTTGAATGTGTTTGCTCTTGCTTTTCTAGTTCTATTAATTGTGATGTTAGGGTGTCAATTTTGGATCTTTCCTGCTTTCTCTTGTGGGCATTTAGTGCTATGAATTTCCCTCTACACACTGCTTTGAATGTTTCCCAGAGATTCTGGTATGTTGTGTCTTTGTTCTCGTTGGTTTCAAAGAACATCTTTATTTCTGCCTTCATTTCGTTATGTACCCAGTAGTCATTCAGGAGCAGGTTGTTCAGTTTCCATGTAGTTGAGCAGTTTTGAGTGAGTTTCTTAATCCTGAGTTCTAGTTTGATTGCATTGTGGTCTGAGAGACCGTTTCTTATAATTTCTGTTCTTTTATATTTGCTGAGGAGAGCTTTACTTCCAACTATGTGGTCAATTTTGGAATAGGTGTGTTCTGTTGCTGAAAAAAATGTATATTCTGTTGATTTGGGGTGTAGAGTTCTGTAGATGTCTATTAGGTCTGCTTGGTGCAGAGCTGAGTTCAATTCCTGGGTATCCTTGTTAACTTTCTGTCTCGTTGATCTGTCTAATGTTGACAGTGGGGTGTTAAAGTCTCCCATTATTATTGTGTGGGAGTCTAAGTCTCTTTGTAGGTCACTCAGGACTTGCTTTATGAATCTGGGTGCTCCCGTACTTGGTGCATATATATTTAGGATAGTTAGCTCTTCTTGTTGAATTGATCCCTTTACCATTATGTAATGGCCTTCTTTGTCTCTTTTGATCTTTGTTGGTTTAAAATCTGCTTTATCAGAGACTAGGATTGCAACCCCTGCCTTTTTTTGTTTTCCATTTGCTTGGTAGATCTTCCTCCATCCTTTTATTTTGAGCCTATGTGTGTCTCTGCACGTGAGATGGGTTTCCTGAATACAGCACACTGATGGGTCTTGACTCTGTATCCAATTAGCCAGTCTGTGTCTTTTAATTGGAGCATTTAGTCCATTTACATTTAAAGTTAATATTGTTATGTGTGAATTTGATCCTGTCATTATGATGTTAGCTGGTTATTTTGCTCGTTAGTTGATGCAGTTTCCTCCTAGCCTCGATGGTCTTTACAATTTCGCATGATTTTGCAGTGGCTGGTACCAGTTGTTCCTTTCCATGTTTAGTGCTTCCTTCAGGAGCTCTTTTAGGGCAGGCCTGGTGGTGACAAAATCTCTCAGCATTTGATTGTCTGTGAAGTATTTTATTTCTCCTTTGCTTATGATGCTTAGTTTGGCTGGATACGAAATTCTGGGTTGAAAATTCTTTTCCTTAAGAATGTTGAATATTGGCCCCTACTCTCTTCTGGCTTGTAGAATTTCTGCTGAGAGATCCTCTGTTAGTCTGATGGGCTTCCCTTTGTGGGTAACCCGACCTTTCTTTCTGGCTGCCCTTAACATTTTTTCCTTCATTTCAACTTTGGTGAATCTGACAACTATGTGTCTTGGAGTTGCTCTTCTCGAGGAGTATCTTTGTGGCATTCTCTGTATTTCCTGAATCTGAATGTTGGCCTGCCTTACTAGATTGGGGAAGTTCTCCTAGATAATATCCTGCAGAGTGTTTTCCATTTTGGTTCCATTCTCCCTGTCACTTTCAGGTACACCAATCAGACGTAGATTTGGTCTTTTCACATAGTCCCATATTTCTTGGAGGCTTTGTTCATTTCTTTTTATTCTTTTTTCTCTAAACTTCTCTTCATGCTTCATTTCATTCATTTCATCTTCCATCGCTGATACCCTTTCTTTCTTCCAGTTGATCGCATTGGCTCCTTAGGCTTCTGCATTCTTCACCTAGTTCTTGAGCCTTGGGTTTCAGCTCCATCAGCTCCTTTAAGCCCTTCTCTGTATTGGTTATTCTAGTTATACATTCATCTGATTTTTTTTTTCAAAATTTTTAACTTCTTTGCCATTGGTTTCAATTTCCTCCTGTAGCTTAGATTAGTTTGATCATCTGAAGTCTTCTTCTCTCAACTCCTCAAAGTCATTCTCCATCCAGCTTTGTTCCGTTGCTGGTGAGGTAGTGCATTTCTTTGGAGGAGGAGAGGCACTCTGATTTTTAGAGTTTCCAGTTTTTCTGCTTTGTTTGTTCCCCATCTTTGTGGTTTTATCTACTTTTGGTCTTTGATGATGGTGATGTACAGATGGGTTTTTGGTGTGGATGTCCTTTCTGTTTGTTAGTTTTCCTTCTAACAGACAGGACCCTCAGCTGCAGGTCTGTTGGAGTTGGCTAGAGGTCCACTCCAGATCCTGTTTGGCTGGGTATCAGCAGCGGTGGCTGCAGAACAGCGGATTTTCGTGAACCACGAATGCTGCTGCCTGATCATTCCTCTGGAAGTTTTGTCTCAGAGGAGTACCTGGCTGAGTGAGGTGTCAGTCTGTCCCTACTGGGGAGTGCCTCCCAGTTAGGCTGCTCGGGGGTCAGGGACCCACTTGAGGAGGCAGTCTGCCTGCTCTCAGATCTCCAGCTGCATGCTGGGAGAACCACTACTCTCTTCAAAGCTGTCAGACAGGGACATTTAAGTCTGCAGAGGCTACTGCTGTCTTTTTGTTTTTCTGTGCCCTGCCCCCAGAGGTGGAGCCTACAGAGGCAGGCAGGCCTCCTTGAGCTGTGGTGGGCTCCACCCAGTTCGAGCTTCCTGGCTGCTTTGTTTACCTAAACAAGCCTGGGCAATGGCAGGCACCCCCCCACCCCAGCCTCACTACCGCCTTGCAGTTTGATCTCAGACTGCTGTGCTAGCAATCAGCGAGACTCTGTGGGTGTAGGACCCTCTGAGCCAGGTGCGGGATATAATCTCCTGGTGCGCCGTTTTTTAAGCCCATCAGAAAAGTGCAGTATTAGGGTGGGAGTGACCTGATTTTCCAGGTGCCATCTGTCACCCTTCTTTGACTAGGAAAGGGAACTCCCTGACCCCTTGCACTTCCCGAGTGAGGCAATGCCTTGCCCTGCTTCAGCTCGCGCACAGTGCACTGCACCCACTGTCCTGCACCCACTGTCTGGCACTCCCTAGTGAGATGAACCCGGTACCTCAGATGGAAATGCAGAAATCACCTGTCCTCTGCAACGCTCATGCTGGGAGCTGTAGACCAGAGCTGTTCCTATTTGGCCATCTTGGCTCCACCCTCCCATTTATTCTTTATTAATTATTTTTATTAGGTAATTAATTTTCAGATATTTCTTCTAATTACCATCTGACACATTAGTCACTTTTGCATATTTATTCAATTTAATAATCTATTTCTTTGACTATTTAATTTTTTTAAAAGGAAATTTCTTTTTTGCTTTGGGTTAATGTCAAAGCATCAACAAACCTTTTAACTTTTTAAAAGCAGGTGGAAGTTAAATAATCACCACTGCTTGAGCTGTATTAGCAAGCCCTCATTTCCATTTCTATATTCACTTTCAAAATTTATTAGGCATTTGGATTTTCAAAGAACTGAGCAGGCAGATATTAAAGATTTTATGAAGATTTATAACTGCATTTCATTAAATATATGTTTGGAAGTAGTGCTTTAATGGGAAATACTGGGCTTTTTAATTTTTGAAACATAGCAATACAATAACCAAAAATAAAGTAGTAAGACAAAATGAATGTAAATTCTATAATTTATGAAAAATGTATTTGAAAACATGGTGTGATAGAAGTAAATTTCTTTCTTCTTTTTTAAGTTCCAAGTAATTATTATGTTTGTTAGAATCAAGTTAATAGATTTAGCTTTATAGAACAAGTTATATAACTTCTAACAAGGGGAAGGACATAGCATACAAAGAAAATAAAAAAGGAAGAAAGGAAATAGTGATGAAAAAGACAAATGAGGCAAATGAAGAGGGATGAGGTGCCGGAGGAGGTGCAGGAGCACGGAGGCATCCCTGCAAACCACCCAGGGCTGCTAGTTTCAAAATTAGCAAAAGTAAGCCTAGCATATTATTTGAGGAAAATTAAATATTGAATAACAGGTCACATTGCTATTCTTCTGAATTTATAAGGCCTTTGACCCAATAATATAATACAGATTCAGAATTAATGTCACATACTTTGTTATCTAGGAACATTATACTTCATAACTCCCATTAAGATAATGGCACTGGGTCACTTCAGTACAGATTTAGATGACAGATATGCTTTTGAATCCAAGCCTGTTTTAGATTATTGACACAAGACTGGCCTTCTGAGACATCATTTGGTCCTTTTCCTCTCTTTGCTTTCTATTATTTGTACATTTAATGAGAAATTTCAGTATGGATAAATGAGATGTGTGTATTTGTGTGTGTGTGTGTGTGTACTTAAATTCTTATTGCAAATATATATGTTGTCATGAAGTCTGGAAATCTATACACCCACAAGCATAAAAAATTACTTTACAGCTACAAAACTTCATGTAATTCTTATAAATGATTGCCAAAAAAGTTAATTTTATAGTAAATCTTTTCTATTAAAAAGCTGTGAAGAAATGTAAGCATATTTTCTGTGAATATAGAACACTATTTGAAAATAACTTCATGAAATAATCGTGTAATAATAAACAAGCATGCTAACAAACAAAACCAAAACTATTCTCACTTGTCTTCACCTTGTTAGATATTTAGAGTAAGCATTATCTCAGGGAAGATTTCCCAGATTCCTTTTGTTGTTGCTATTGCTGTGATTGTTTAAAATAAGTCTCACAGATTTTAATTTAATATTCATCAGATGATTATTTAATTAGTGTTTATATGCCCTGACAGACAAGTCTTGGAGGAGACAACAAAGTCTACAACTGTTTTACATCCAGTGATTAACATATGATAGGAGTACCATATACATGGGAATTGAATAAGTCCAGGACAGCCTCTGAGAAGGACAACTGTGTCATGTCACATGACTTGCTTGCCTTGCCATGGTGACCTAAGTGTTAAATAATTTTTCTCTGATATAACTTCAAATGTCTCACTTTCTATGTTACTCCAGCATGCCACAACGTGGGACAAATAGCTTAATCAGCCATATCTTCAGTCTCTCTCTGGTTGCTAATGAGGAAGCATTGCATATAAATATCAAGTGATGATGGTTTATACCCAAACCTGTCTTGATTCAAAGTGATAAAGTGAGAAGGCTGGCTATGAGGTAGCATTTTCACCAGCTATTATATTTCTTTTCCAAATGTATCTCCCCAGTGTTCAGCAGGGTTTGTCTTACTAAATGTTAGAAGATCATGCTAATTAATAAACAAGTGAAGACATCAGAAGGGATGAAATGAATATTAAATTGTCCTACTGAAGGCTTTAAATAAAATCTTCTCATACCATGAGGAGAAAAGAATAACATGGACCGCCTTTTAATAACACACATCTATTAATACATATTCTTTGTATGAAATGAAATTATTTTTACCCAAACATATGAGAAGAGCCATTTGAAGTTCAATTTTTTAAAAAAGCTACAAAAAATTGTTATGCCCAGTTCTGCAGAACAAGAACGTTTTATTTTATTTCATCTTGTTTTAAGCTCAGTGGATTAGAATTTGTTAGCTCATTGGATTGTAAAATATACCTCTGTAGAAAACTATTATTGAAGTGCTTTGTCATTGGAGCATAGAAGCTGACATCCTGTAGGATTATTCTGCTAGTGATTTCATATGCAGGGCTCATTGGAGCCATGTCTATTTGTTCTGCTGACAAGCCAAAGACTCTAAAGTTTTAAAAGTATTGAGTTAGGTTTAACAACATCTCTGCATTTCCTAAAAAGAAATAAAATATTTAGAGAAGGCCCAGTTTTAGGAAACCACAAAAAACTGTCACTGAAAACTACTGCGTTTTTACATTACGAGGCGCCAAGCTGATGTGATAAACTGTTTATCTAAGGGCCTATCTGCAGATGTCTTGTGGGTTAGATAAAACCTATGAAACCTACAGTGTTCACTGTGAGAGGTAAGAAGTCATTTTGCTTCCTTGGAGAAATCTATATGGGAGCACAGACTTTTGCATAGTTGATTGTCATGTGTGTCACGTAGGGATGAAAAAGATAGGACGGACCCAGGGCAGCTTTTGGATGAGACAGAGACCCTGGCAAGAAGCAAGGAAGTGGCTACAGGGGTTTGAGCAAGAAACCACAGAGGAGCAAGTAGAGTGATGAAAAGCCATGGAATTGGCCCCGCAGGAGAGAGAGAGAAGAAAGACGTTCATTATCTACAGAAAGGGAGAAGGTTGAATGGAGACCAAATCTTCAAGGAAAAGAAATATTGCTTATGGAACAATGAGCAGTGGCCTTTGCCGTTAACTGAGGGAATGAGTTAGAATTTTAGCTAGAAAGATTTAGGGTAAGCCTAGAAAAGAAATTTGTGCTGCAGTTTGGGAAACAAAGAACCCATGTTACCAAGTAAAACTGCAGATATTCCTCGTGTAAAGATTTCTATATTACTCCGAATCTGTAGGTTGATCAACTTCGTCCAAAACTATAAATTTTTTTTTTAAGTTTGTTCCCAACTTTTAACTCTGCATCATAGATTTCAAGGAGAAAGGGCTTACATGTGGGGCAAGCCTGGAGACCACAATTTCCAACATTTTTAAACAATTACCTAAATTGCAACTGCATGGAGTCAGAAAAAAACAAATAATGAACCGTGACACTGAAATCACTCTATAGATAATATTCAGAGTTCTAAGAATAAAATAGATGCGTGTGTATGTAATATTTAAGTACCAATCCCAAATTAATTTAATTAAATTGAATACCTGCCTATGGAGAGTTCATTTCAAGTTCCTGCCTATGCTTGAAATTTTGGTACATTAATTCTCCATGAAAGACATCAAAATCCAGGAGAGAAAATAGGTACCTATGCAATAACCATAACACAATACGATAAGTTAGGTATATGGGAAAGTTCTGAGGACAGACAGAAGAGCGAGTTTTTTCTTATTGTACTAGGGATAGAATATGATCCTTCTGGGGAAAAAATAAGAACAGAGGTGACAATCAGTTAAATAATTGAATATAATCAGCCTTTTGCCAATTGGAAAAGAATGGAGTGGTTGGTTCAAGCCCAGTAGACACTATTTGGGAAAGAGTAGAGGCCTAAGATTTTGTAGTGATACTTGGACAACAGTGAGACATTAGCTGTATAAGCTGATCAGCTGTAGCACAATTGTTGGGGGGTGGGGAGAGAGAGAGAAACAGACACAGAGAGCAGAAATATAAGTTGGGCATTGTTAGGAATATAGAATGATGTGATAAAGCTATCAGATTTTTTTCTGTAGGTCAGAAAAAATCTCTAAAATGATTGAGCATGAAAATGACAGGCCCAGAAATAATTTTATAAAGATAACTGAAAAGGAGTGGCAGAAAATAAAAAATGGTCAGGAAGGACACAATCAAAGTTATTATGACTGTCAAAAAGATGATGAGGATGACTAGAATCAGAATGTTCAGCAGTAAGAGTGGCAGTGAGGCAAATATTAGAGAGCCAAGTAAGCATATGTTCATGCTAGAATCCATTAAATGTAGAAAAAGTAAATGTTTGTTCATATATATATATATATATTTTTTTTTTTTTTTTTCGGAGTCTTGCTCTGTCACCAGGCTGGAGTGTGGTGTCACAATCTTGGCTCACTGCAACCTACACCTCCCAGGTTCAAGCAATTCTCCTATCTTAGCCTCCCGAGTAGCTGAATATTTTTCAGTTTTAAAATAATTTACATGAAATCATTTCTAATGTCTCTATGTGTATACCACACTCAGTGTAATATTGGGTATTATATTAAACCTAGGTGAATTTTTTCTTTTTGTAGGTCAGATACCATTAAATATCAGAAATTTCATACATTTCACCTTAATATAATTAGATGTTAGATTGCCCATTAAATCATGGGACTAGGGTGAAAAGAAGTGAGAGATCATTAAAAAAAGTAGTAAATGTTAAGGTTCTGTTTTGAAAATTCCAAAGCCAGCTTACTTGAAAAGAGGTTGGGAGGTGGTATGCATAGTATGTGTATCAGGGGATCCATGCCAATGTGTAGGAAACATCTCATTACCCTCAAGTCAAAATAAATTAAATTCCTTCAGAATGCTCTTCATGGGACATGCAAGACATTATTTAACATACAGCATGAACCTGGCCCAAAGATGCAGAGCAGGAGAAAGTCACTAGTGTAGTTCTTCAGCAGCATTCTTGCCAGAATCTGTTGGAATCCAGCATTTCCAATTTCTTTTTATTCACATGTCTTTGGCTAACATAACACCAACTATTAATTAATGATTCCAGATTTTGTTTTTTCATGAAAAGTGTGAGTGGGTCTTGTCATTTCTTGATACACTATTTTTCTATCTATCTGTTGACCCAACTGTCTGTCTGCTGTGGACTGAGCTGTAGCTCCCCACAATTTAAATCTTCAAGCCCTAACCTGCAATGTGACAGTGTTTGGAAACAGATATTTTAAGAGGTAGTTAAGGTTGAATATAGTCATAAGGGTGGGGTCTTAATCTGGTGAGATTGGTGACCTTATATCTCTCTCCCTGCTTCCTGAGACCAAGGAAAGACCAAGTGAGAATACAAGGAGAAGAGGGCCACCTGTGAGACAAGGAGAAAGAACTTAGAATAAACAGATCCCATCAATGGCTCCAGCCTCTAGAACTATGAGAACATACATTTCTGTGGTTTAAGCATCCTGCTCTGTGGTATTTTGTTAAGGCTTCACTGTCTAGCTGTCTATTGTCTATCATCGATCTTCCGCTATTGTGCCACATAAGGTGAAAACAAGCAAAACCGAACATATCATGCTTTACCTCCTGCTTCTCTGGTGAGGTGAGTGCCCTGGCATGATAGGCTCACCCTGCCTCTGATCCTGTACATGTTCTCCTCTCAGCCTTAACCCAGTTATGCCTGAGGTGGCAATTTTTTGAATTCTTGCAATCTGAGGACCTTGAGCAGTAGGATATAAATAACTCCTACATGCTTAGCGTTCCACTAATGGAACACTAGACATATGGGTTTAGAAGGGTATAAGACGTAAGAAACCAATAAGTAAGATCATGAAGTTAAAATAACAAAAGCAAAACAAAACCCAAAATCTTTTGATCCAGTTACCTATGACTTACAAATTGTAAAACCTTAAACCTAGTTAATCATTCTGAACCTCACTATCCTTTCCTAAGTAATGGAGATAGTCACTACTTGAACATGCACGCATGTGTGAGAATTACAGGAGACAACATATGCAATGATCTCTCTTGTCTCAGCTCTCCATTTTCCCTACTAACTATTCATTCAAGCTTCAATCCCCAGTCTATCTACTCCAGGGTGCCTTTTCAGGTGACTAAAATATGTTTATTTTCTGGCTCTTCAGATTGACTTCATACATCATATTTCATTTGAACTTCATGTGTAGTCTGAACTCAACAGTATTTAGCATTTCAGGGAGCAAATACTACGACTGACAATTAATGGAGCTAATTATATATACATAATAATATATAATACATAATATAGAATATAGACTACAGAATACTATATATATTATATAAATGTAACACATATAATAATATATGTATCTACCCACACATACACACACACACATATGTTCAAAATACCGAAAAGATTTTGTGTTTAATGGTTAACCAAATAGAAAAGCCTCTGGCAATGCAAATTCAAACCAATAAATTTCACAAGAAATTAAATAAAATAAAAACTGGACATTTCTGATGTAGTAGTGGTTTTGAAATTAAGGACAAAATATGATAAACTGCAAATCATACTGAAAGAAAGAACTTACAATTCTTGCCATACCCAGTTGACTACACTGGTACTTCTGCTGATAATAATCAAAATGTTGTTATAAAACAAACAAGCATCTTTAATACATCCCTGACACAGCAGTAAAAATTACTCTGGATAGAAAACTAGCAATAACTGCCTTATCACCTTGATAAGAGAACATCTGTTCAGAAAATTTGGCCCTAAGCAGAGATTAAAAGAAAAAATTCATTTCTTTTTCCTGAAATTTTGTGACCATGCACTAGTCCTGAGGTAGATAGATAATCTCTAGCAAGCTACCTGGATGGCCCAAAATGATGCAAATAGCAAACACAGTTTAAAATCCTAACTCATAGATCTATAGTGATTGCAAGAACCTGAAAGAAACAAAGAAAAAATGTTTTTCAGGAAAAATTTTCATCAGATGTTAAATATTTCAAATAATGCCTATAGATAAAATAGAGGGCTAATTTTCACCTTAACATAATAAGTACACAAGATAATGATTTCATTAGTAAATACAAAAAAGTTATACCTAGAATAATCCTCAAACTCATTAAATAATGGATACAAATAAAAAACAATTTTATGTTCATTGGTTGCAATAAATAAGGCAAAGACAAAAATGTGGGCAAGGCAGTTTTCAAAGTATTTGTAGTAGAAATCTAAGAAATAAGAATATGTCAATTGAGATCCAAATGTCCTATCACTTTAATTTTGGACTAGATGCAGGTCAAGAGAGAATACACGATCTGGAAAAAAGCATAGGGATTCATACTGGGTGCTCTAACACAAACAATACCTATTCAACTACTTCCTTAACCTTTTCAAGGCTTGATTTATATATCTTTGAAATAGATATACTAATCAATTCATAATAATTCTGTGACAAGTGATACTGTATATTTTAAAATATCTAAGATAGCAGCTTGTAAATTGGAGGCACTTGTTACATAGACAACAACTTAAAAAATTAAAAACGTGTATTTGTATCATGTCACCATCTTTGTTTTCTTGCCTTTGACGCACCAGAGAAATTGTAAAGGCTTCTATTTTTCTTGTGAGATTTGTCCAACAGTATATGTTTTAAGATTTGATGGAAACAATTGGTTGAAAGCCTCCCTTGAATTTATCAAGTTTAGTCACCTGTTTGTCTATTAGCTAGTAATCAACACAGTTTTGTCTATAGCTATAGGACATTTTTGGAACTTTTTTGCGAAATGAGTCATAATTACTCAAGGATTTTAGATCTCCTGAAACTAATAACAAGCTCAAGCTAAGTGTTTTCCAGTTAGAAAGTGACCATAATTCTATGAAACAACAGCAGGTAAGCCACAAGGTGTCCTAAGAGGTGGAGGAAGAGTTTTTCAACAGATGGCAAGGGCTATGAATATAGGATACCATGAGTTATCATTACTAAAGCTCTTGGTACTGTTGAAAAGATAACTCCATTTTCCGGCTATAGCCAAAAAAAAGAAAGGGGCACTGCAAACTGCAGGTAGAGTGCAGAAATGATTCACTCAAATACTGGGCCTCTTGTTGGAACTGTGAAAGAAGGCAAGAAGAGGAGGCAAATAAATGAAGAAGAATGATTGTTGTAATAACTAATCTTATGTGTCAACTTGACTAGTCTACAGGATTCAGATATCTGGTCAAATACCAGTCCAAATGTTGCTGTTAAAATGAGGTTATCATTTAAATAAGTGACTCTTCCTAAGGTGGTAAGCCTATCTAATCAGTTGAAGGACTTAAGAGAAAAGGACTGAGATCCTTCAAGACAGAATTCTGTCACCACACTGCCTTAGGGCTTGAACCTCAAGATCAACTCTTGCCTGCTTCTTTTTGCTTCTAGACCTATAACTAGACTTATGTCTCAGCCAGCCACTAAAAGTGATGTACAAAGTGTAACCAATGAAGAATTGTGCTATACTCCAAAAGAACTACATATCTCGAATTTATATGGACAGAAATCTAGAGAGCATGTATGAGAATGAATATTAAGGATGTGGAATAATGATGGAATCAACATAAATTTGGATAATGCCAACTTCATTGTTATGAGTCCATGCTTACACTAAGATATGACTGTGTATGTTCTGAATCAGCATCCAATATATGGTGCTGTTTCTTCTGTAGCCGGGATTCTTGTGTTCAGGTATCAAAGAGATGGAAATGGAAGAGTTACCACTTACCATTACCTCTAGTGATCCACTACTAAAATTTTTGCTTCCTGATATACTTTGCTCTGCTGACCTTGAGGTCTTGGTTCCAAAGGGAGAGTTGATTCCACCGGGAGACACACAATGATGTAATAGAACTGGAAATGAAGACTTCCTTCAGACCACTTGGGCTTCTCATGTCTCCAAATCAACAGGCAAAATAGGGAGTCACTGTGCTGGCTGGGGTGAAAAGAAGACTAATTGCCAGGAGTATCTCTTCCTTATTTTGTTATGTTCGTGTGTGCATATTTTATATATCTATGATATAATATATATATCATATATATAAAATATTTTCTTCATTCTTATATCCCCTTATAATATGCATTGACTTTACATCATAGTTTTAAGTATTGCTAGCTTAATATTATAATATTTAAGTTACAAGATATTAAGGAGAAGAGTGAACATCACCCAAGCACTCTGTATCCTTTTCTGGAAAAAAGATTATGCATTTCAGGTTGTATGCAGGATGGTTGTATCATGTTAGGAGGAAATATGACATTGTTATTTATTTCTATTTGGAGATTAAGTATGTAAAGTTTAAGGATATGTATACTAATGCCAAGTTGACAAAGGGTGGACTTGTGATAGTTAAATTTATATGTCAACTTGGCAAAGCCATGATATCCAGATATTTGGTCAAATACCAGTCTAGATGTTGCTGTGAAGATATTTTTTAGATAAGACTAACATTTACATAGGCAGACTTTGAGTAAAGCAAGTTATCCTTTGTCTTAGTCTGTTCAGGTTGCTATAAGAAAATACCATAAATGGAGTGGCTTATAAACCAGAAACATTTATTTCTCACAGTTCTGGAGACTGGGAAGTCCAAGATCAAGGAATGGTTTCCTGATTCATAGATGATACCCTCTTTCTGTGTCTTCACATGATGTAAGGAGCAAGAGTCTCTCTTGGGTCTGTTCTACAAGGGCACTCATCTCATTCATGAGAACTCCATCCTCATGACCTTTCAGAGAGAGAAAGAAAGATAAACGATGTGGTTAAAAAAACATTGTGCAGGAAATGCTGAAAGTATTGATACTCTAGATTATCAACTGAATTAATTATAATGCCACAATCAAAGTAACTAGGAAATGAGATAAGAATTTTGTGAAATGCTCTACTTTTTTGGTATATCAAAATTATATAAATAGTGATCCTAATCTGCTCTATTAATTTTTCTTTTTAGGTGTCAATATTACCCATTTGAAATAACATATAATGCATTGTTGTACTTTTGTACAGATTGTTAATATTCTTTATTTTTCAAAAATTTTATTATTCTCATGCTTTTTCCCTCCTAAGATGAATTTTACAATTATTGTCACTACTCCAAAAAACAATTCTGCCTTCTGAGGCATTAATTTAAATTGCCTGAATCACTGCCATATTTTTTTTCTTTTTGGTATGCCTAATAATTTTCATCTTTGGCTCAATTTTGAATGATTTTCTGAATTTTTTATTAAACTTTTCAGGTTCACTTGCAGTAATCAGTCTTTGTCCTTTAAATGTGTTTCTAAAAAGGCCACCCATTAGTTCATGAGTTAATAATTGTCATGTGTTTGGCCTCTCAGTGTTGCCCTGCAGCTTTCTATCTTGCTTCTTTCCAAATCAAGGACTCTGTGTTCTCTGACTTGATAATTTTGTGTGCTGCCTCTGTGTTTTGCATTCTGCTAAATGCTTTTGCAGCAAAAATACTACAATAATTTGTTCCTTTTGATGAAAGTAACTTTCTTATTGATGTTTGAGCTGAAAATGGGTTCCCTTGTTATGTAGAAAGGTAGACTCTTTTTCTTCTTCGTATATAGCATCATTAAACATACCCTCTGGCTGCAAGAGTTTAGAGATGTTCTGTATTATTCATCATTCCACACCAACATACCCTTCATAATTATATTTATCTCAGATGACATTGACATCTAAAGAGGACTTGGAAGGCTATGCACCTTGAGGGTCATGTTGCTCTAAGCATGGCTTTGGGCAATTTCGTGTTTGTGTATTAGGTGGATGTGAGTGTGTGTTGTGTTTATGTAGATTAACTCACTCTTTTATTCATTTAACTATTAATAGTATTCATTAATTAGCTATGTCCTTTCAGGTATTATATTATTGCAAAAGATGGAAACATTTAGAAACCGTGGTTCCCACCCTGAAATAGGTTAGTCTACTCTAATAATAGGCAAATAAACCAAATGTTTTAGAAGACTTGAGTAAGCATTATGAAACTAGAAAACATGGGAAGGGGTTCCATAGGAAAAGAGCTAAACTCTAACTGGTGGATAATCAGAGGAAGCATCCTTTTGAGTATTGCAACTGAACCAAATCTTACAGGATGAGAAATTAGCCAGGCAGAGCATGGATACAGACTTTTCCTACAACAGAACACGAGTGCATATAATACAGCAAATGAGAGAAAACAGAATGCCTTCAGATTTTTCGAGCAGATCTGTAAGTCTTAAGTCTTACAGACTTAATGTCTCCTTTGATGAGGTTGCCGGCTTAAAGCAATACTGAAGGAAATATGATTACAAGTAAACCTTACTGTGAAGAAAATGTGAGAGTTGTGGCTGGCAACTAGAGAGAATGACAGAGATTAAGCAGAATGGTTTGCAAAATAAATTGTGCATATGGTTCCTTAATTCCTGAAGAATCAAAGGCTTTTCAGTGGTCATTTTGTTGTGATGTATCTACACTTAAAGTCTTGGAAAGACTAGAGTAGCCAGCCTTCAAAACATACCTGGTGGAAAAACTACTAATTAATTTCATGAATGAATTCAAGAACAGCAATCTCTATAGTCAACTTGTTTTATTAGTCAACTATTTAGGCTATAGTCGGCTCTTTAGGCCATTTCTTCTGATTTCATTTTCATGAGAGTTATAAATCTATGGCTCCTCCACTGTAGTGAAGCAAAGATACAGGTGACATCATCCCACACTTTACTATTATGATTCTCCATCTCCCAAATCAAACCCGTCTTTGCAGGAACAGTTTAGTTTAGGACTTACTGGCCCCACCAAACCTTAATTGAGTAGAGCCATCTATTTCTTCTCTGACTCAATCTCTTGCACCAGCCAACCAACCCTATGACTGGGTTTTTTTTTTTCTTGAAAACTTAACATAATTTATGATAGCTTCTTTAATATTTTAAAATTAATTGTCTGCCTATATTATCTTTGAGCACTTTCAAGGCAACTTGAAGATATGCTTTGCCCTTCTAGTTATAAAATAAAGCAACTACGACTATGTGTCAGGAACATAAAGTTGAATGCATACTTTTTAGAATTAGAGAACACAACACAAGGAATTGTGAAGAAAGACCATATACCAGACTGCAACTCCTGCTCTGTAATATCTTTCATCCAAAAATGAAGTACCATTTATACTCTGGATCTTTTCAAAAACTGAAATATGCAATGAAATATGCAATGAATTGCTAAGAGTCTCGATAATTGCTTCATACTATGGAGAGCTTGTTCCACCCTAAATTCTATTTTTTATATTCCTCTCATTTGGAAAGTTATTTTTGCTTACAATAATGTAAGCTAAAATTTCATATGCAAGTCAAGAGCTTTTAGCTGACAGCCACATCACATCAATTTATCCTATTGAGTAATCAACAAATTGAAGTCAGCTTCACGTTGGTTCTCCCATAATCATATTTTCTCCAATTATGCTTTACAAAGTCAGTTACCTCATCAAGGGAGAGAAAGACAATTGTCTCGTATGAATTTAACCTATTAAAATAATGTTGCTTGTTAGACACAAACTCTTCTTAATATAATAAGCTCTTTTACAATAATTTAATTTAAAATTTATCTTGCATCAAGGTGAAGCTAAGTCTAGAGGTTTACAGAATGTCCCTCACCCACATATTTTTAAAAGGACAGTATTTTCTCATTTTTATTATTTTCATACTTTTTCCCATTATTCATTGTCCTTTAAAGAGGGTTAATTGTACTTTGAGTCAGGTATGCCTATTTTTCAGCTACCTATATTGATAATATCTGATGCAAGTCAGTGAAAAGGTTGTTTTTATTTTTTATTTTTATTTATTTATTTTTTGAGACAGACTCTTGCTCTGTCGCCCAGGCTGGAGTTCAGTGGCGCGACCTGAGCTCACTGCTAGCTCCGCCTCCCGGGTTCACGCCATTCTCCTGCCTCAGCCTCTCAAGTAGCTGGGACTACAGGCACCCACCACCTCGCCCGGCTAATTATTTTGTGTTTTTTAGTAGAGATGGGGTTTCGTCGTGTTAGCCAGGATGTTCTGGATCTCCTGACCTCGTGATCCGCCCTCCTTGGCCTCCCAAAGTGCTGGGATTACAGACATGAGCCACCGCACCCAGCCAGGTTGTTTTTACTTTTTAACAATTTATACTTTTTAATGACTTGGGCTTTTCTGTGTGATGTGTATAATTCACATAATTTCATACATCAATCATGAACAGAACTAAAATCAACTTCACCAAGAGGTTTATAACAAGATATAAAATTGTGAACATGAAGAAAACAATTCATGAGATGGTATAGATGCAATGAATAGAACATTTCAGAATTATTCTTGCAAATATCAGGCCCCTAGGGTTTCCATTTTTACCTTTCAGGAAAATATACTTCTTTGAATTTAGAGGAGTCCTCAAAGGCTTTTGAGGACAAAGGAAATTCAATAGAGATCAATAGATACAAGTTAGATATTTAAGTAATTGGGCACATACTGTCAGAAAAGAATAGATATAATTCCTTAGTCAGGTTCTTCAGACTGCCCACCAAGATAAAAAGTTTAGAGTGGAGGTTGTGATGGGAATTGCTCTGTTTTCTTACAGCAGCTGGCCATTTGTTCTAACATGTAATATAGCAAATCAATTCACAAGGTGATCGTGTTAGAGAAGAATGCACTTGAAATGAAGCTATGAATCACAATGAATTCTAAAACCTTGGTGTACTTTTTTTCTTAGAAAAAAATAGGAGAAATGATTTAGCTCATATGACCTAAGTCAGTATTTTAGACAGCATGACAGTTAAGTAACCATTGTGCCACTGAATACACAATATTGTAGTAGTCATTTAAATTTCCCCTAATGTTCTAGCAGGGTTAGACATTTTCTCAAAAATTATGCTGGGTTAGTCTTTATTTGAAAACTCACAGGCATAAAGCATAAATTTACTTTAAAGATGGATATAACGTGACAGCTAGCCAAATTATTCAGAACACTTAAAAATATTTAGCATGTAAATATATGCACAAGTATGTATACATGTTCATTTATGTCTGTATATTTACATATACATATATTTCTGTGTATGTGTGTCTGTACATCTGTGTGTCTATGTGTATGCGTGTGTGAGTTTGCACATCTGTGTAAATGGGTTCCTGTTTTTAATTTGCCTTTTGTAAATGAAAAATAAGAATCACAATACCAAATTCTATTTACTGTCATGGAATCTTCATAAAAAAGAAAGATATTTAATATCACAGAAATAAAACGGTTTCGAAAAAGGAAGGTTAGACCAAGTTAAATTAAAATTTTATTTTGAAATAATAATCTATGCATTTTCCCTTATTTTGCTAAATACAGTTACTTAGTAACCACTTCCTTCGATCAAACCAACATTTTACTTACACATTACTGAGATATAGAATTATTACTATATTTACACAAACACATAGTTGAATGGTAGTTGACATTAACCTAATTCCAAATTATATACCCTATTCAAAGCAACAAATTTCTGGTAAATCTACATCTTGAGTTCCCCATTTTCTTTCTTTTTTCAGAGATGGGATCTCTCCCACTACATTGACCAGGCTGGTCTCCAACTCCTGGCCTCAAGCAATCCTCCCATCTAAGCCTCTCAAAGTGTTAGGATTACAGGCATGAGCCACTGCATTTGGCCCAAGTTCTCCATTTTCATTATAATGTACATATTTTTTCTTTTTAGTATACAGATTATATTCCAAAATACTATCAAACTCAAAAATATGTAAGAGTTAGCATCTTGGGTCACTTTAATACAGGGGTTGGCAAGCTTTTCCATTAAAGGGCCAGAGAGTAAATATTTTAGGCTTTGTGGTTCAAACAGTCTCTAACACAACTACTCAACTCTGCTGTTGTGGTATGAAAGCAGGCAGAGACAACGTGCAAATACATGAGCATAGCTATGGTCCAATAAAACTTTAGTTATGGACACTAACATTTGAATGTCATATAATTTTACATGTCATAATATATTATTATTCTTTTAATTTTTTTCAACCATTTAGAAAAGTAAAAACGTTTCTTAGCTTACAGGCTGTACAAAATCAGGCAATAGGTTGGATTGGCCCACAGATCACAGTTTGCAGATTCCTGCTTTAATATTTTAATATGACTGGAGATATTGACTTTAGCAGAATGAATTCTACAATAAATTAAATTATATGCATAAAGTTTACTTAAATCCTATCTAGTCCACCTGTGTCAACAGGATACAATGGATTCGTAAAGAAAAGATGGTAATGGCACCAAAACATCCTTGCTGGTACCTATACAAAGTTCCCCACACTGACTTTTAATGTAGAGAAGTAAATGTTGGTATGACTTCAGAATTTAATTTATTTTCCCCTGGCACTAAAATTGGATGTGCTGGAGATCCACTTTACAGAAATTATATTTCTCTGTGTAGAAGATGTAAGTGATCAGTTGATTCTCCAAGCATAATATAAACAAGTGAGGTGGGTGTAGTGACAGCTGCCCCAGAACCAAGGCTTAGTTTTTTGTGTGTGCTGTGCGACCGTGTGCCTCATCACCATGCCATGCTTTCTCTGAAATTGACATCTTATCTGTGACCAGCTCATTTAACCCTCTGATACTAATTAACATTTATTCACCCACTTACTTTACTGGAGAAAGATGATTTTAATAAGTTGTTTCATTCTCCCAGTCAAATGTTGTTAACCAGACTAATTATTGATTCAAGATGTATGTTAAGCCCAAGGACACCAAATGTATCAATGCAGTGTCAGCTCTCGGCTTCTGCAAGGGGTGGGTTGTGGGACTTCCTCAGATACCAAATCTGCTGATGCTCAAGCCCCTTATGTAGAGCGGTGTGTAGTATTTACATGTAAGCTATGCAAATCCTCTGTATAATTTAAATCATCTCCAGATTAGTAAAAATACCCAATACAATGTAAATGCTATGTACATAATTGTTAAACCATATTTTTTATTTGGGTTATTTTTTATTGTATTGTTATTTTTTAGGTTTTTAAAAATACTTTCTATCCACGGTTGTTTTTTTCTGTGAATGTTGAACCCACGGATATGAAAGGCCAACTGTATAACTCTTTACTTCTGTTTTAAACGGAATAATCTTCCATAGAGGAAGATTTGTGACACAGAAATCATTACTGTCTTTATCTTTTCATCTACACTTGGTTAGATAAACAAATCAGAACTCAAAAGGACATCATCAAAGTAGCATTTATATTTATGTTTTTAAAAATTGGAATCATGCTTTCATATGTAAAATATATTTAATTAAATTTAAATATAATTTTAATCATTTCAACCAAAATACTAAGAATATTCATAACATATAATTTTAAAATACCTGGATAAAATATTTTAAAAATATAACAAATATATTTAATTATTATCCTACTATTTTGACATATAAATTGTTATTTTCTATTCTACACATATGAGCTATGAAATGTTTGCATTTATTTATAGCTATTTTACCTTCTAAATATACTTCTCTCAGGATCTCATTGGGTGAGGGTATTCGTGGTCTAGTCAGAGCCTAAAGTGTCCTAAATATTTGAGGAATAAAATAAAAAAGAAGCTACTCACTAGTTTATAATCTGATAGGGACATACAATATTAATCTCTGATTATCCTCATTTAAGTTCTTACGTGAGAAAGCACTGGTGACTGGTAGATCCCTACCGTAAGTATTTCTAGAAAGATTGCAAAAATGAACTTTCCAAGAAGAATTATAATAGATTGATTATTAGGCCTACCCTATCCAAATAAGGTATCATTGTTTTTTCAAGATGGTATACTTTTAACTGAATAAAATGGCATTTCTTTATTCTTTCAAAGCAAACAAATAAAATTTTTCATTGCTAAATGTATTTGTATTTCTTTAGTAAACTCTCTTGTCATGATCATTACTTTTTATTAAGGTGTATTTCTGTTATTGATTTTAATAAGACTTTTATATATTGTATACCAAAATGTTTTCTAATTTATGCCATTCCAGATTTTTGCTTTAAAATATTTAGTTTTAAAATGATATAAAAAGTTATTAAAATATGTATAACAAATTTTTGAAACTTTTATGATTAACCTTATACCTTAGCTGATAAATATCTATTTGCTTTCTTTTTTTGACAGTTGATTGACAGCTTTATTTATAACTTTAATTCTTTAGCATGCTTGTATCGTATGGCTATGTATTTGGTTAGTGAAATGTTTTTGTGCACTAATCTCATTGTTCCAGAGTTTTTTCTTGAATAATTATTTTTCCCAATGACTTGTAGTAACACTCTACTTTGCTTATGTATAATGAAAATTCAGGTAATCAAAGGTAGAATAGGGTTTATGAGCTTAAGTTCTAGAATCAGTTGAATTTAGGTTTTCTTACTAGCTTTACCTTTTATAAGCTATTTTTGTAAATTGTGAAATTATTTTTGTTTTAATTTTCTCAGGTAAAAATATTTAATAGAGTATCTCTGAAAAGTTATTAAAGATTAAATGAAATAATGATGACTAACTGAACTTTCAGAACATAGTAACCTTTTGATACAGACAGGAGGCAGGTAGATTCTGAGTAGAAGAGAGTGATTCCAGAGCAAATGCCCCACCATCAAGCCTGGAAACCTACGGCCCTAAGTGAAAATGGGCATTCCTGTTTTTGCACCCAAATGTTGCCTTTTGGCCCACCACATGCCCCCCCTCACCCCATCCTGTACCCATGTGTATTAGTTTGTTTTCACGCTGCTGATAAAGAGATACCTGAGATTGGGTAATTTGTAAAGGAAAGAGGTTTAATGGACTCACAGTTCCACATGGCTATGGAGGCCTCACAATCATGGTGGAAGGCAAAAGGTACGTCTTAAATGATGGCCAGCAAAGAGAGAGAATGAGAGCCAAGCAAAAGGGCTTTCCCCTTATGAAACCATCAGATCTCACGAGACCCATTCACTACCATGAGAACAGTGTGGGGAAAACCACCCCCATGATTTAATTATCTCCCAGCATGTCCCCCCCACCCACAACAGCTAGGAATTATGGGAGCTATAATTCAAGATGAGATTTGGGTGGGGACACAGCCAAACCATATCATCATATAAATCCAAACCAGAGGCTCCATGAGCAGATGAGCAGAGTAGCAGAAGAGCTGTGTGGCAGAGTAGAGAAGAGAAGGATCATCTGAACGTCAAAAGTTCAGCTGGGGACAGTCAGAGAGGAGATCAGCCATGGGATGGCCAAAGTCCAGGGGAAGATCATCTTCCCACTCCATCCCCCTCCAGCTCCCCATCCATCCCACTGAGAGCCACCTCCATCCAGCGATAAAACTCCCGCATTTACCATCCTTCAATTTGATTCTTCCTGGATGCCACACAAGAACCTGGGGAGGGCATTGAGCTGGTTAACACTTTTAAGCCATCTGCAGATGATGGCAGAGCTACAAGAGCACTGTAATGTGCACACTGGGGTTTTGGGAGTTGCTGGCACCCATCCCTAGATGCTACCATGGGGCTGAAGCCAAAAGTGCTCACCCTGACTCCTGAACCTGCCGGTCTGCATTCTCTCCCTCCTGTAAGGGCTTTGAGCGCACAGCGGGCGAACAGATGAGCCACACTCTTGTCACATGTCCTGTGAGGGGGATCAGGGAACTCTCCCATTTCACTTTTACAGATGTTAGCTATATTAATGGCATAGCAATACACTAACTTTTACTGATTTTATTTTTATATCCTTGTACCTTATGTGTTAATTTTTATATGTGTGGTGAATACGTTTTGCCTTCCCAACCTTCTTTTCTACCTTTCTCTTTCCTATTAGACTGCCTCTCTGGTTCAGGTTTCTTTCTTTCATTGCATATTCATCTACTTTAGTTAATTAAATGGAAAGACCCATAATTCATTTTCCAAGATGAAGTGTTTCTTTCCTTCTGTGGCATGGAACAGGACTTAGCATAGAGTCACACTATGTACATATGGAATGATGAATAGGAAGAACAAATTGTATATGGCATCGGTATTCATCTTACTACAACAAAATGTTAAAGCAAATAAGATGGAATAACAACTAATATTTAGTTTAAGGTACTTTTCTATGGGGTGTGTGTGTGTGTGTATGTATGTGTGTGTTTTACTAGCAGTAGTTGGTACTGGGCTTTGTATAGTGCATCAGTAAGAGAGTTCAAGCAAGGCAAGCAGTTGTACTTGTGAACCTATTCTCTTAACCCCTGTGTGATACTGCTATCAGAGAACACACAGAATAGAAGGGCTTCAGTCTTTGATGACATTATTAAGCTACTGCTCAGACATCCCTGGAATCAGACCTACTCCTAGACTTCCAATTGTACATCATTGTTTATAATAATACTAAGTCAAGATTTTTGTTAAGTGAGTATAAAAGTGTCTTGACCGAGTCCTCAAACTGATCATCTAGCTGTCTGATACTGTTGTAGACCTGATTGAGAATTCTTGATCTGGCCACCTACCCTGTTTACATTGATGCAGATTCAACTGGGTGAAATAACTGTGAACTGGGCACGTGAAGAGACAGCTGAAAGCCATAATCTCAAGATGGAAACTTCAGGTATCCAGTAAAGGTATTTATAATCTTGAGACAGACAGAACACTTTCTACCAGTGTAGTGCTCTCACAACCAACAAATCTAGACTTTGCGGGCCAATCAGTATACTTCTTAATATGAGTCTTTTGGCTTTTGAAGATCAACTTCCCTTTTACTTTACTTATCTTATTCCTGAGAACGTACCTAGACTCTGTGTTGTATCAGCTTATATTGTTGGTAGCAATGCTTTTGGTCTTCATACTCTTTAACATTCTAGAAGTGCCACCAAAATTACTTGATCACAATACGTCTTGAAGTAAATTAACCAGTGACTCTTGAACTAAATACCTCATGGGCCCATCAAGTCTTGATTTCAACTTTTTTCTGGCTTGTTTGACTGAGTACGTTATAGTTACTACATTAATTTTGGCTCTCACTGAGTTTTTTCTTGTTCTTTCTTATGAGTTTCTGTTCATTTTGATTCACAGCCTTCTAGTCTCTTCATGCTTGAATACAGAGAAGTAACACAGTTTCTCCTTTGAATGCCACAAAGAGAGGGAATCTCTGCAATGTCTGATCTGTTCTGTTAGTGGATCTGTGTATTGTCAAGGAGTTTCTCAAATAGCTCATTGTTTGGAATATAAGCTATTCCATTACTTGGAATCAGCATCTTGGAATTCAGACCAGTAGCCCAGCCCAAACTGTGGAGTGAGGAGAGTGCCTTGTTTACAGGTGTCTAGCAACAATTGACGTAATCTCCTTTTTGTTGTTTATAATAACATTCTGTCAATTCAAAAAATCAAACCCTACCACACCCCAGGATCCCTATGTCTTATATTTATGTTTGCTACATGTCAGATTCATGTATATAGCTAATAAAATCGCACACCTATATCTAAAAATGTTTAGAATTGAATTTTGAATAATGTTCATTTTTCCACAAGGTCTTACACTTCTGTTGCATCTTACGACAAAAAGAAGGTAAGCCTCTATCTTTCATGATCTCTTTATTTGAGTGTGGGTCAAAGGATTTAAGTGTTTTCATAACTCAAAATTAACTTTTTAAAAGAATCCTGTAGTAAATACTAAGCAAAAGGCTAGCTAATTTTCAAGTTAACCATTTATGACTGTACCACTTATTTTTCTCTACTTCTCTCCATTTCTGTCTTCCTAGACCTTACAGTCTACTTCCACTGTATCCTGCAAAGTTATAATATGCTGACTGTTTAGAAGACTAAAACTTTGCAATATTCTCCCAATATCATCCTCATGGGGTTTTCCAAACTCCTGCTTTCATTGTGTCTGTTAGCCCCATATTCTTCCTCATTGTTGAGCTTAATCTCAGTAAAGGAAAAACTATCTCACAATCCCCACTAAGATTTTATTCCCACCCTCCAGGGAAAGTTTATGCCATTGTTTTTGAAAACTGGTCACAAGTGAAGCTCCATGTTACAGTAAAATGATTCTTGAAGCCTACTGAGACCCAACACATTTCCTGGAATTAAAATATTTTCTACTGCTAAAGTCCAGTTCTGCTAGAATTTTATCCACCTATACATATAATAGTCTCACCATCAGAAGGTTACAGATGGTTCCAAAGAGAAAACTGAAACTCAATTGAAGATTATTAGCATATCACAAGTCAGAAGAAAATGTGTAGAACACTAAAGAAATAGGATAGCCTCAGGGCATCCTAAATGTCTTCTTTATGAAAGTAGATTTGGGCAAAATATCTGGCATAATTTATCTTAACAAAGCAAAGACCAACAGTAGACTAGTATGGAGAACTTGACTGGAAAATATGAACACTAAAAAATTTACTGCTCCTCAGAAACTAAAAAGGGGGTCTATTGAGCCAACTTAGGGATTCAACAATGCCCCATCTATATGGATCCGGATCAAATTAATATATTTACTGATTTTCTAGACAATTAAAATGAAATTAATATGATTGTTCAGGAAAGGCTGGCACATTTCTAACAGATACAGTGGCTTCTCTTTCAGAATACATTTTGTGACTTATGCCAAAATATTCCTTAAGATACAAATAGAGTAGAGGCAGTGGACATCTCAAATGAACCAATGATCCTAGCAGCCTCACAACCTTAACAATTTGAAGCAAATAATTGGAGGAAGAACATGACTTTCTATTTTGCAACACTGCTCCAGCAAAATTTACTAGGTCAAAACTGTCAAATTAAATCTTTTTAAGCTGGTAGATATCTAGAGATCCCAAAGGAATAGGCTGTGTAAAGCAATTTATAGCAATCATGTATACCCCAGTTTCTGTGCACCCAATAATGACCTCTACAAATCAAATATGAGATTAGTTACCCTCTACTCTTTGGGCCAAAGATTTTATTGAACTGAGCAGAAAACATGGAGCTTACTTTATTAAAATTAAAATTATTCCATATAAGCCCTTACCCGAATTATATTTCAATGTGTTTTGAGACCTCAAGCAACCTCAGGAAGAAGACCTATTATTGAGGACTCACTGTGTCAGGCATGAGTCCTTGCAGTACTCCCATATTGCCAGTTAAGCAGCCTAGTGTAAAAGGCTGCTTATGTGTACAAGGCCTCAGGGCAATCAATAGAACTGTGATCCCTAGATTTCCCGAAGCTTCTAACCACCAAGTAAACACTTTAAGATGGCAGATTTATTTGCAGTCTTATTTAGGAACTAGTAGGTAAGGGAAGTCAGTATTTATTTGCTCTTTTCTGGGACAATCAGCAATCTCCCTAGTTGGTTATGCCTCTGGTATTTATGAAAACTCCCTATATTTCTCCCGATGTCTAAATAATAATCATAGATTTGACTCTTGCTTGAAAATACACCCTGGAATGAAATGTAGATGATTTAGTGCTGTGCTCCTTGAAGGAGTCTACAGGAGAACTCCATATATTGCTCGAGAAGATTAACTGAAGAGGAACAGAAAGCACCTAGAGAAAACTTGCAAATCTGTGAAGAAATTATGCAATATTTAGGTTGCGATCTCAGCAGACATATATTCTACTCTGTGAGAATAAGGTTATTTGACTACATTGACTCCAAATTAAAAACAACTAAAAGCTTTTTCAATTTATTTTTTAGGATTGACTGCTTTGTGTAGGCAATAATGCCTTTTCTCCTAAAATATATCAGCCTTCACATGTGTTTACTAATACTGGTATCTCCCATGGTATAGAAAAGGAAAACAGTTCCTTCTCTTAAGGACCTGTCTGCAGCAGCCTCCAACTTTGGGTATCCCTAATTATGCCATATCCTTCTGTCTTTTTGTTTATGAAAGAGGAGATTGTGGATTAGGACTACTAACATGGTAAAGTAGTTTTATACCAGACCCATGCTGTTAGCTTAACCCTCCACTCAAAAGGTAAAGCATAGCTTTCTGCTTGTGTGAAGTATCAGTGGCAGCCAAATTGCTTTGTGCTAACTTGACAGGTTTCACATGCAGATAACTCTGGTTAATTCTTAATTTACCACATGAAGACTCACGAAAAGTTTTTATTGTTTATACTACCATTAAACTTTATTAAAATCTTAATCCTGCAAGTTTACTTCTTCTACATGGAGAACCACATGACTATTTAGCAGTAACTCAAGAATTAAGAATGTTCAATTATGATTGTACAGATCCCTCTTATTCAATACTAAATTAATACTGTTTGATATGGCTCTTAGAAATGGTGAAGGTGTTCATTATGTGGGATATGCTATTACCACTGAACTTGAAGTTATCAAAGAAGTTCTATTCTTAACCCTTAAACTGCCCATGTAACTAAACTCAACATCTCCAATTTGAGCATGAACCCTGGAAAAAGCTTAAAAAGTAAACACTTATGCAAACAGTAGATGTGCTTTCCGAGTTTTGTGCTGTTTGACAATATATGGCTGAAATACACAGGTCTATTGAAAATGGTAAATAACAGCGCAGTTTAAAAAACTATTCAGTGCAGCAAAGTGATATTTGTAAATAAACTAGTACTCCATATTAGAGACCACTCCTGAATCTAAGGGCAATGGCTTGTCTTATTCCCTTGGTAAATGTGGCATTTACCCACCCAATATATTAAGTGCTAATAAATTTATAAAATTGTGATTGACTCAAAGCAATCAAACTTCTGAAAAAATATATATCCACTATCAGAGGACTTCTCCCTCTTTAATGATGGATACTGGTGATTTTATCCTGGCTTCCTAGAAACATTACATTTCATCTAATGGATCCCAGTCAAATTGCTTCTTTATTGCTCTTTACATAATTAAAAAGATAGTTTCTACATGGCTCATCTATAAGCAGCAAAATCCTGAGAATATGTAAAGATGAAAAATTGTTCAAGGCTTCCTCCTCAAAGTCTTATCGAGCATTTATTTACAAATGAATTTCATGCAACAGCCCAAATCTTTATGAGTATATTTTATAAAGTTCTTGTTTATAAAGTTTCTGGTTAGCTATGATATTTTCATTGATAGAGGGCTATAGCTGATGAAATGACAAAAATACTATTTAGGTTGGTGCAAAAGTAATGTCAAAGACTGCAATTAATTTTGCACCAACCTAAATACTACACTGTTTATTCCCTACACAGAAAGAGTCCGTCAAGCTTCTTCTCTTACTTCAGAAATTAGTTCACTGTTTATATCACCCCCAGTTATTAGGAAAATTAGTAACCGTAAACATGATGCTGATGTTAAAATTGTCCAAAATATAAGAATTTGCTTCTCAGTCTTGGACTAAAATTTTTTCACTAACATTAGTGGTCATGGAAAAAATCTCAGAGTACAAAGCAACTTTCTCCCTGTGAAATCATATCAAAACATTTCACGGAATTTGTAATACTTAGAAAAATTTTAACAGTAACTGGCTTCATGTTACACATAGATCTAGCTAAATACAGTCAAGGACTTACTTGTTATGATTAGATTTAGCAAGTACAAGCCACCTTCCAAACATTGCATGGTTTCCCGCATGGAAACTGGAAGAGAGACTAATAGTAATAAAAAAGTTGTTTATCCTTGCTTGAAGAGAACATTTTATATCCTTCTGATCATAGCAATAGCAGACAAGATTCAAAACGGTGCAGGCATACTACTAACCTGTATACCAGTGGAATTTTACACTCATGAGTGAGCTCAAATTAACACTATTTTAAAAAAAAACCTCCAGAAGCCTAGGACTTTAAGACTCAAATTGTGTTCCCAAGAAGATGACAAGATATGGCCGCTTATATCCAATACAGTGGAACATGACACACCAGAATAATTTTCTTAATTCATTTTCCTTTGGAAATTTTTTGATGATATCCTCCTGCTGCTTTAGTTCCAATACTTTGAAGTCATTGCTTTTGTTTATGATGGTTTTGTTATAATCAATACACATGATTAGAGTTTGCCTATAAATTGTCAATAAGATTTAATATATCAAAAAATAGAGAATATGAACACTTCTTTTTTCAAGTACGGTATCTTCCCATGAGACTAGTCCTACGTAATTCTAGTCATTATCTCTTCCTGTGATACCTTGTAGAGGCACAATGTAACTGCTCAGATGTTATATGGGTAACAAGATCTGAATGGGATACAGAGCTGGCAGCAATTTAATTCTGAAAATAAAAATGGAAACACAAAATGGCCATCACAAACAATGCATATCTTGTTTAATAATGTTTAATACATGTAGATGTAATTATCAGGGAAAAAATATGATAGGTCATTTTTATTTAAGAATTCCCTAAGCTTTGAGATTTGGATAATTCCTTCTCCCTAAAACTGTGATGTGGAACTAGAGGGTTATGGAAGTTACCAGTTGATTAGATGAGTGCCTATAATTTGGCCTATTTTGTCATAATCTTTAGAATCTGTTAATTATTTTTTTTTTTGAGATGGAGTCTGGCTCTGTCACCCAGTCTTTAAATTGGCAATTTTGACAAATGATTTTGTGAGGTGTTGTTAACTGTGCTAGAAATTGTGAATGTTAAGTTGTTTATATGCTACCCAATTAAATGTCATCCAACCACTCAAAAATGTTCTGACATTTTTCAGTGGGTTTCTTCAAATTTGCTATCAATATCATTTTTTTGTAAATATGCCAAAAAAAGAAATGCAAACAGAAGGTAAAAAATTTTGTTGTCTAATACTCCAAAATGAAATCAGAAACTGATCTAAAATCTGAATTAGCCAATGCAATATGGATTTTGATAGCTCAATCAAAATAATGAAAAACAGATAACCTTTTCATTATGAAAAAATGAAGATAACAGATATAATGACATCCAACTTCAAGATGCTTTTGGACACATTTTTAACAACAAAACCAGTGCCAAACCAAAATGAAAGAAATGTCTTTATTTTTGAAATACGTGTTGCTAAAGGTCAAAATAGTTGGTGCTCTAGTCCCATTGGGCTGCTATGACAAAATATCATAAATTGGGTGACTTATAAACAGCAGAAATTTATTTCTCACAGTTCTGGTGAATGAAAAGTCCAAGATCAAGGCACGGGCAGGTTTAAGGTCTAGTGAAAGTCAATTTCGCAGGTGTTCATAGAGGGTGCCTTCTTTCTATGTTCTTTCATGGTAGAAAAGCTATAGATTTTTATCAGGCTCTTTAATAAGGGCACTAATCTCATTCATGAGACCTCTGTCCTCATGACCCAGTCACCTCCCAAAAGGGTCCATCTCCTATTATTATTACTTTGGAGGTTAGCATTTCAACATACAAATTTTTGGGAGACACACTTTTTTTTTTGGCCAAATTAATAAACCTCTGTATTCCTCAATTTACTCTTGTATAAATGGTGATACTAAGAATGCACACTATAGATTAGGGATGGAATTTGTTAAGATAATGAGTGTAAAGTGCAGCATGATGTATTGTCCACTGAAAGAACTTAATAGATGTTAGCAAAAATTACCATAAACAGTGATAGGACAGTGTATAATGCAAACTGATGGCTATAGAAGAGATATATAGATGTAGTTCTGGAAACTCAGAACAGGAAACAATTACTGTTGCCTGGATGTTTTAAGAAAGGCTTAATTGAGGAGAGGAACTGGAATAAAAACATAAGAATATAGGGATTTTTCAGTTAGGGAGAGTAACCCAGTCAGAGAAAATGGCCACTCCATCAGGATGTCAATTTCACAAAAGGGATATTGTCTTTGGATTCTGGCACTGGGCATGTTATCAATTAAGGACTTATTTATTGAATTACAGGAATCAAAATAGATATGCCAAAAATTGTGAATACTTCAATATGACTAGAGAATACAGTGTTCAATAAGCAGAAAGCTATATGAGATGAGACTGGAGAAAGACTTGGAAAAACTTGATTTACTTTATACTTTAGGCTAGTATTATCAGAATTCCTTTTATTCTCACCAGATATGTATATATCTATCTCCAGCCACAGATGGGAAAAATAAATATTTTAATAAAGTTTTAAAAAAAGCCATGTGAAGATTTTGAGTTGAGTACCAACAAAATCAGATTTTTATTTTTAATGAAAAACAACGTTTTATGACATTTACATTTTGAGAAAACCTAAAAGATTTCATTTTACTAATTTTATTTGGTATATTTGAAAAATTATTTTGTGTTAGACAAGAAATATTTAATTCTAGTTCAACCATTGTGGAAGTCAGGGTGGTGATTCCTCAGGGATCTAGAACTAGAAATACCATTTGACCCAGCCATCCCATTACTGGGTATATACCCAAAAGACTATAAATCATGCTGCTGTAAAGACACATGCACACGTATGTTTATTGCGGCACTATTCACAATAGCAAAGACTTGGAACCAACCCAAATGTCCAACAACGATAGACTGGATTCAGAAAATGTGGCACATATACACCATGGAATACTATGCAGCCTTAAAAAATGATGAGTTCATGTCCTTTGTAGGGACATGGATGAAACTGGAAAACATCATTCTCAGTAAACTATCGCAAGGACAAAAATCCAAACACCGCATGTTCTCACTCATAGGTGGGAATTGAACAATGAGA